>NW_025209026.1:0-10565 GCF_004010195.1 Chiloscyllium plagiosum | reverse complement strand
GAACCTGGTAAAGAAGACCCCAAGTCTCCAAGGAGCTGCAGGTTAGCGCACAGCCTAGGTATAGAGTCAGTGTCCCGTCTCCATAAAGAATTCGCCTCTGTGGATAAAGTTTACTCAGAAGGTGCATGGGAGGAGGGCGGGAGGACAATAAATTATATTTTTTTGAGGTACGGGATCTGCTCACTCTCTAATAGTTGAGAAGTAAGGTGCCAGAAAAACACAACAGATCAAGCAGCATCCTAAGAGCAGGACAGTCGAAATACTAGGTATAAACCCATCATCAGGAATGTGGCGGGGGTACAAGGGGGCTGAAAGTTAAATGGGAGAGCTCGGTTTGTGGGAGGATCACTGGTAGGGCGATAGGAATATGCAGTTGGGAATGACAGTGATATTTTAGAGGGGAGTGTGGAGTGGATAGGTAGGAAGCAGGATGGACATTTTAGACAATTCAAGAGGGCAGTGCCAAGTTGAACGGTTGGATCTGTGATGAGGTTTTGCGGAGGGGAGATTTGGAAATTGGTGAAGTTGATGTTGATGCTGTGTAGCTTGAGGGTTCCAGCTGTCCTACCACCTATACACTTCACTCTCCTCTCCGACCTATCAGTAACACACCCACATGCATCTACCTATCGCCTTCCAAGCTCCATTCCATTCAGCTCCACCCCCACCCTCCGATTTATTTCTCAACCCCTTGCCCCTCCCTTAGCCACACTTTCCTGATGAAGGATTTATGCCTGAAAAGGCAACTCTCCTACTCCTCTGATGCTGCCTGACCTGCTGTGTTTTTCCAGCCTCACACGTTTCAACTCTGATCTCCAGCATCTGCAGTCCACACTTTCTCTTGACTTCTAATAGTAAGAGAATGGAGAATTTTCACTCTTTCAGACATGTTATTAAAGAGCATGATAATTTGTGGAATGGAGACTGAAATTAAGCATTCCCTTGTGTAGCATCAGGTTGGAGTGCCAAATCAATGTTGGGGAAGAAACAGTGACAGTGAGCGACAGAGTATCAGTTCCAGGAATACAGTTTGTTCTTGTGAATGATTTAACAGGATCCAAGGTGGGAGAGGCACCCCTTGTGGTGGAAAAGTCAAAGGAAGACTAGCGAACTGGGGAGCTAAAAGAAAAATATCCAGGAATTCTCCCAGACCGTGGAGTGACAAGATCCCGCTGTCAAAAGTAACAGCAGGAAGGAAAAACGAAAGAAAAAGACAAAAGAGTTGATGTTCAGTTAACTTACACCTTGTTTGATGTCACGGTGCAGGAAAAACCTGATCAGGCAGAGGGTCAGGCAGAGGTGTTTAGTCCCGAAGCGCGAATGGACTTAAAATAGATACACATACAGGAAAGGAATTTAAATATATTATATTACTTACAGTGTGGAAACAGGCCCTTCAGCCCAACAAGTCCACACCGACTTGCCGAAGCACAACCCACCCAGACCCATGTACCTACACGACGGGCAATTTAGCATGGCTAATTCACGTAACCTGTACATTTTATGACTGTGGGAGGAAACCGGAGCAAACTGACACAGACACGGGAAGACTCCACACAGTCAGTCGCCTTAGGTGGGAATTGAATGCAGGTCTCTGGTGCTGTGAGGCAGCAGTGCTAACCACTGTACACCATGTCGAACGTTGCTAACTTAAAGGTAGAATCCTAAAATTAAAATGGAGACCACGACAGGTCAGTGCAGAAGGGAATGAGCTGAAGTGCACCAGATTGTTAACGGTAACATATAGTGTTATGGGTAGCAAAAGAACTAACTGCAGGTAGTCATCTAGGTGTACGGAAGATTCAGGCTAAGGTATGGAAGCATTTCTAGCAGCCTGGAATGCACAAGTATATGGAGAAATTTTGTTGTATATGTCAAATATGCCAAATGGTAGGTAAGTCACAGACAGTAATAAAATCAGTACCTTTATTGCCAATTCCTGTATTCGAAGAAACTTTCACATGGTTTCTGATTAATTGTGGAGCTCCCCTTTCTAAAGTAAAAGTGGACACCAATATTTGCTGAACATAATAGATGTGTCTACCAGAATTCTAGAGGCAATTGTATTACACAATATTAGGGCAAAAAGGGAGGTGGGGGAGTTGGTAGCTTTCGTTACTCGCTGCGGGCAAAGCAGTGAGATTCAGTCAGACTAAGGGTCTCATTTTACGGCTCAGCTGTTTAAGGAAGTCATGGAATAGTTTAGGCATACAGCGCTTCAAATTAAGTGCGTTCCATACTGAATCCCAGGGAACCTTGGAAAGTTAGCATCAGACGCTGAAGATCATGTTAACAGCATACTGTCAGGATTACCCGAATGATTGGGTTAAAGGTGTCCCATTAAATTGTTTGCCATCTGAGAGGTCCCAAATATATATATATATTCAGTTTACTTCCTTTGAGTTAATATTCGTACATGAAGTGAGAAGTCCTTTGAAGTTAGTTAATAATAAATTGACAACCGAATTCAGAGATCTCACACTTGGATTACGTGTGTGAGGTGAGGGAGGGATTAGTTGGAGTAGGTGAGTTAGCTGAACAGCACCTGAAGAGGGCACAGCCTAGGGTGAAGCAGGTGGCAGATACAAACTCTGAAACTTTGACGATTTCCCGTGGGGATGACGTATTAGTATTGTCAGCAATGGTAGGAAATCCCTTCAAAGCCAGGTTTTGGTAGCCCATTTCAAATTTTAAAAAGTGCTGAGTCAGTTAAACTATCTTATAAAGATACCGGATATGACAAAAACATTATCGAGTATGTCATGTGAATGAATAAAGCACCAGCCACATTTCGCACTCAGGATCAGAGTTGTGGCCAGATGAACAAATTGCGCATTCTATTTGTATGATGTAGGGATCTTTTGCAAGTGATTGAAATCTCACATGTTACTTTTGGCGGAGCACGTTCAACGATTACAAGAATTGGTAATAAACATAAAGAAAACAAAATTCATGAAGGCAGAGGTGATAAGAGATACAGTTAGTAAGTTTGCAGATGACACCAACATTGGAGGTGTAATGGACAGGGTTACCTCAGATTACAACAGGAACTTGACCAGATGGGCAAATGGGCTAAGAAATGGCAGATGGAGTTTAATTCAGATGAATGCGAGGTGCTGCAATTTGGGAAAGCAAATCTTAGCAGGACTTATATACTTAATGGTAAGGTCCTAGGTGGTGTTGTTGAACAAAGAGACCTTGGAGTGCAGGTTCATAGCTCCTTGAAGGTAGAGTCGCAGGTAGATAGGTTAGTGAAGAAGGCGTTTCGTATGCTTTCCTTTATTGGTCAGAGTACCGAGTACAAGAGTTAGGAGGTCATGAGGCGACTGTGCAGAACATGGGTTAGGTCACTCTTGGAATATTGCGTGCAATTCTGGTCCCCTTCCTATCGGAAAGATGTTGTGAAACTTGAAAGGGTTCAGAAAAGATTTACAAGGAGGTTGCCAGTGTAAGAGGATCTGAGCTACAGGGAGAGGCTGAACAGGCTGGGGCTGTTTTCCCTGGAGTGTCGGAGGCTGAGGGGTGAACTTATCGAGGTTTACCCTGGTGTAAGGGAATCCAGAACTAGAGGGCATCGTTTAATATGTTACGAGTTGAGGCGAACTTTTCTGGGTATTTGGTTTTAATTAACAAAGGGGTTCGACTCCACCTTGTAAATTCCCATCCATGCTATCCCAATTTCTCTGCAGTTGGCCCGTATCCTTCTCGTCCTTTCCTGTTCACATGTTTATCCAAATGCTTTTGAAACGTTGTTCATGTACCCCACTCAATCACATCTGCTAGTAGCTCATCTGCGGACAATCCTCTGTGTAAAGAAGTGTCCCCTCAGCTTCTCTTTTATTCCTTCCCCTTTAACCTTAAACTGATCCCCTCAAGTCCTCGATTCTCCAAACCTTGGAAAATAACTCAGCGCATTCGCCCTATCCGTGGCCCTCATGATCTTATATAGCTCTATAACGTTCCCCGTCAGTCTCCTATGGTCTAAAGTAAAGGTCCTAGCTTATCTAACCTCTCCCTAAAACTCAGATCATTGGGTCCCGGCAAACAAAGGTGACAAAACTGAACACAATACTCCAAGTGCGGCCTTATCAATGTCCTGTGTACTGCAACATATATTCCCAACTTCTATCCTCAATATCCTGCCAGATGAAGGCCAGTGTGCCAAATGCCTTTTTCATTGCCCTGTCTACTTGTGACTCCACTCTCAGAGAATCGTGCACCTGAACGCCAAGATCTCACTGCCCACTACACCACTTCAGGCCCTCCCATTCACCATGAATCTCCTACCTTGATTTGAGTTTGCAAAATGAAAGACATTACATATCTACATTACATTGCCTTTGCCATTTCTCGGTCCACTTCCCCACTTGATTAATGTCCTGCTGCAATTTCTGATAAAAAAAATTCTCATTTATCATGCTCCCACTTATTTTAGCGTCATCTGCAAACTGACTAATCATGCCTTGTACATTCTCAACTAAATCATAGATAACAGCAATGGACCCAGCCCCCAGTCTGACAAGCATCCTTCCACAAAACAGTCTGCTTCCTACCATCAAACCAACTGTGTATCCAATTGGCCAGTTCCCCAGCATTCCATGTAATGTAACCTTCCAGAGCAACCTACCATGTGGAACTTTGTCAAAGGCCTCACTGAAATCAATGGAGACTGCATCTACTACTCTGCCCTCGGCAACCTCCTTGGTCACTTCATCAAAGAACTCTAACAACTTTGGGAAGCATGATCTCCCACTCATAAGTCTGTGCTGACTGCTCCGAATCAAACCTTTTGTAAGTAATGGGTGTAGACAATAGTATGCTGTCCTTCATTGTCAGATGATTTGAGTGCATAAGTCAAGTCATCTTCCCGTAGAGCCTTACTGAGAGATTAGTTGGGGCACTCTCTACAGATTTGATCTCCTTTGTAAGGCATGATCTCCTTACCACAGACACGGGTGATTGTAACATGAGAATAGAGTGAAGAAGCTGAGTGTTTAATCTGAAACACAAGGAGTGGCAGTGATCACTTATTTCCAAAAGAGATTTGATCGGGTGAGAAATTCCACACTTTACCCAGAATTGATTCGTGTGATCTATTGTCACGTGTACCTCAGTACAGGGAAACACTTTATTTATGCGCAGTGGAAACAGATAGCCTGGCAGATCACAGGGTGGAAATAGACTGGGCAGAGTAAGGCATAAAAATTGCACGGCACAGGATGTGCACTAGACAAAATCAACATGAACAAGATCAGCATTGTTTGAACTTAGAGAGTCTAATCATCAGTCTAACGTGGCTTTCCTAATAGTTTATCTGCCTTTACTAACTCTCCCCACGTTATTGTGCAGTCGGCGTGTGAGCCTGTACTGAACGCCATGTTGCTCACAATCCCCAACAGCAGCCACAATACCTTCCACTTGAAAGAGGTAGCCATTCCCACCAGCTTCCGCCCTACATAGAGAACACCAGGCTGTCTTCTCGGAGATGGAAGGTGCCTTCTTGAGACTTCACACAAGACATATGGCTTCCCTCCTCACTGTGAGAAAACTACGTTAAAGTCCCACGTGTGCATCATGAGCAACGGAGCCACGATGAACAACGTGAAACAGTCTGTCTCTGCAGCCCCTGCTCCACTTGTTCATCATGTTAGAGCATTAATTAGGAGACAGTGAGAACTGCCGATGATGGAGATCAGAGTCGGGAGGGATTTCTGGAAAATCACAGCAGGTCAGGCAGCATCTGAGGAGCAGGAGAATCGATGTTTCGGGGATAAGCCATTCATCAGGAATCAGTATCAATTACCACATTCTGTCCCTGTAATAACATTATGGGGGAATGGCCTTTTACCGTTCCTGCCTAAATGGTTCAAGGGGCTGAATGGCGTCCTCTTGTTCATGTGAATGTGAGTCAAGGGGTTGAATGGCCTCATCCTGGTGCTGTGACAGTGACACATGGGACTGAATGGCTTCTTCCTCGTCCGTTTGGACAGGGCCAAGGGCCGGATTGGGTTACCCCTGGTCCCTGTTTGACAGTTCGATGTGCTGACAAGTGTGATGATGCTTAGCTTTAAGAACTTATTTTGTCCTGGTTTCTTTTAAGAGAGAGATTGAACAATTGTTACCAAGCTGGCTAGTTCAGACCACTTGAGTAACAGCTGGGGAGGCTGTGGGTTTATTTTAATGGCGCTTGAATGGATGCGGCCAGCTCTCACAGATTAGTTTCTTTGGGTTTTGGTTTCTCACTAATGGGGTCTCCACAGAGTTGGAAGCTTCACGGAATATCTGCTACTGGCTGCTACTCTCGCTGAAATTTCTTTTGATACTGTTTTTAATTCCTGGATTGGAGAAATGTTTGTGACAATCTGTAACTGAATAATTCTTTTTGCCAGGGGCTGTGTTTATGTGATTTTCCTATATTGGAGCAGTTCATGAGTAATAGTTCCTAGATCCATTATTCAGTTAACTTGTCCAATAGGATTAAGATATTCTAAATTCCTCTTTCTTTGGTTTCATTTTATCTTTTGTGTTTAAACAACTGAACTTTTGCTTCACACCGAGTAGTTTGACCAGTCACATTGCATCTGGAACAGACACTTCACATTTCCTCTAATACAAAAAAAAGGAATCTAGGTCACCGCCTTCAAATATTTTCGAGGGGCTCTGGTGTGGTCCATCACACTAGACTGCTTCTCTTCCTGAGTAATAGGCTGGAGGCACTGAATGGGCAGCCACTGTTCTTCTTTAATAGTGTTAATGGGCTGAACGACTTCCTCATAATCCTGTGAAACCAGCGTGAGGTGCTGAATGAACTCTTGTTTTACTGTGGCAATGTGCAGTGTCAGGCAATGCTGTTACATGAATGTTACCGACACTTTAACAGCACAAGCCTCAATGGAGTCCGTGTCTTGCTGCACATGGACACAGGTCAGTTCAGGAGCTGACAGGGAACAAATTATTCTGAACATTGTGGACCATCCCCACTTCTGATCTTATTGTGGGAGGGTGGAAACAGGGAGAAATTGATGACCATTATCTTAGTGAAGGGCAAGGCAGGCTTGGGGAGTGAACGACATGCCCCTGTTTCTGATGTTCTCACATTCTGCTATTGGAAAGGTTGTGGGTGTTATTTTCATGAATGTTCTGTTATTGAATGTTGCAGTCAGAGAGCACAGAGGATTTTCTGAGCCATCTCTGGGTGAAGTAAGCAGGCTGTATTCACCCTGAATCTGGGTCTACAACATGACTGGCACATGAAGCACAAGTTGCAGAGAGGGGAAACTCTGTAAAGAGAGATGACAGGCCTCTTTCATGCCCAGCTTGGGTTTTCCAATTACATTTCCCAAACCACTTCAAAGCATGTGTGACAGCCGTGAGGGGCTGAATGATCTCTTCTTTTTCTGTGCACCAGATTATCGAGTAAATACCTCCAACTGACCCTATCTAGCAGGTTCAAGGGGCTGAATGGAACACAGAAACATGTGACTGAGGAGCAGAAGTGGGTCATTAGACACTTTGACCCTTCTCCACCAGGCCCTGAGATTGTGGCTGATCAGGGTGGTGTCTCAGCCCCACTTTACTGTCTGTATTCCATTATCGGTGACTCACTTCCCTGTTAAATATTCAACTGACGCATCTTTCAATCCATGTGAACATAGATAAACTTCCAGTGAAGAGAATTCTGATTTGAAGGCTACCTTCAGAATTATTCTTCATCCCTTTTATACGCTCAGAGAGTCATTCAGAATGGAAACAGAACCGTTATTCCAATCTATTCACTCTGATCAGCTATCAAGTCTGATCTCGTCCCATTTGCCAGCATTTATCCAATGTCCCTCCTCTTTCAGATACTTTTTAAAAGTGCGATTGTAACCGCTTTCACCACGTCCTCTGACAGCACTTTCTGTACACACACCACTCTCTCTGTGAAACATTTACCTTCAGGTCCCTTCTAAATCATTCGCCCTCTCACATTCAATCTCTGCCCTCTTGTTCTGGGCTCCCCTATCCTGGGGAGCAGAACGTGGCTGTTCGGAATATCCATGCCCCGATGATTTTATAAACCTCTATAATGTCACCCCTCAGCCTCTGGCACTCCACGGGGTAACAACTCAAACTAATCAATCTCTCGCTAAAGCTCAAACTACCAGTCCTGGGACATCCGTGTAAATGTTTTCTGCAGACAATCGAGTTGTATGCAGTATTCATAAAGTGACCTCCCCAACATCCTGTACAAATGCAACATACCACCACAACTCCTATACTCAGTGCTCTGACTGATTAAGGCAAATGTGCCAAATGTGCTCTTCACCACACTGTCGACCTGCGGTTCCACTTTCAAGGAACAATGCACCTGCAGTCCTAGGTCCCTTTGTTCCACAACACTCACCAGGACTTTACCATTAAGTGTATAATTTCTCCCTGTCACTCGTCCATGTAGACAATGTCTACCAAACTGCCTATATCAGTCTTTTTTGTCAAATCCTCATAAAACTCAATCAAATTAATGAGGCATGATTTCCCATGCAGAAAGCCACGTTGACAACTCCGATCAGCCCTTGCCTTCCCAACTGTCTGTAAATCCTTTCCCACAGAATTCCCTCCAACAACTAACCCGCTACTGACATCAGGCTCACCGGTCTATAGTTCCCCGGCTTTTTGGGTCACTGTTTCATTTGCTCGTCCCACTCGTTCACTGCTCACAACAAAAGTAAAATGTAACCAGGTCGATGACATGGCCGATGATATCGGTCTCAGACTGGGTCAGGGTCATTTTTAGGAACAAGTCAGGCTAGTTTCTTTAATCAGCTGAAATAGCACGTTTATGATCCAGAGCAAAGTTACTTAAACTATGATGAAAAGATGAATGGCAAACGGATTGGATACTGGAAATAAAGAATCAATATTTCCATTTCTAAACACACACACACACACACACACACACACACACACGTTGGAAAGATGTGCTGGGTAGGCCAGAGGTCATTAAGGTGGACAAAACCCGAGGACTGGATGGGATCTATCCCAGGTTTTGCTGAGGGAGGCGAGAGATGAAATAACTGCGGTCCTGACAGTTTGCTTTGCGGCATTTTTAAATACAGGTGAGGTGATGGAGGACTGGAGGGTAGCTTATGTTGTCCCCCTGTCCAAGATGAGTAGTAGGGATATTCCGGGTAACTACAGAACAGTGAGCCTGACGTCAGTGGTGGGAAAGTTGCTGGAGAAGATACTGATAAATAGGATCTATTTATATTTAGAAAAGAATGAGCTTATCAGTGACAGGCAACATAGTTTCGTGCAGGCGACATCGTCCCTCACCAATTTAATAGAGTTGTTCGAGGAAGTGCCCAAGTTGATAGATGAATGAAGGATTGTTGATGTCATATACATGGAATTTAAT
Organism: Chiloscyllium plagiosum; assembly: GCF_004010195.1. Classification (NCBI taxonomy): domain Eukaryota; kingdom Metazoa; phylum Chordata; class Chondrichthyes; order Orectolobiformes; family Hemiscylliidae; genus Chiloscyllium; species Chiloscyllium plagiosum. Next base: position 1,168 of record NW_025209026.1, on the reverse strand, counting down.
AAGACGTTTGAGATGGTTCCCCATGGTAGACTAATGGAGAAATTGAAGTCATATTGTGTGCAGGGTGTTATAGGTACGTGGATAAAGAACTGGTTGAGAAACAGGAGACAGAAAGTAGTAATTGAAGGGAGTTTCCCGAAATGGAGAAAAGTGACTCGTGGTGTTCCACAGGGGTCAGTGTTGAGGCCACTGTTGGTATGATTAGCAAATTTGCAAATGACACGAAGATTGGTGGAGTAGCAGAAAGCACAAGGAACTGTTAGAGAATACAGGAGGATATAGATAGACTGGAGAATTGGGCGGAAAAGTGGTTTTTAATCCAGACAAATGTGGGGTGATGCATGTAGGCAAGACTAATTCCAGAACGAATTATAAAATGAACAGAAGAGCCTTGGGAAAAGTTAATGTGCAGAGAGAACTGGCAGTGCAGTCCATTTTACCCTGATGGTTGCTGCACCGGTGGATAGAGTCGCCAAGAAAGCATATGATATGCTTGCCATCTTTGGACGGGGTATTGAGTACAAGAAGTGGCGAGACATATTAAAATTGTACAAGACACTGGTTCGGCCGTATTTAGAATACTGTGTACAGTTATGGTCGCCACATTACCAAAATGATGTGGACGCTTTGGAGAGGGTGCAAAGAAGATTTACGAGAATGTTGCCTGGTATGGAAGGTGCTAGCTATGAAGAAAGGTTGAGTACATTAGAAATAAGGAGATTGAGAGGGAACCTGATTGAGGTTTACAAAATCATGAAGGTTATAGACAGGGTGGATAGAGACAAGCTTTTTCCCAGGGTGAAGGATTCAATAACGAGAGGTCACGGTTTCAAGGTGAGAGGTGGAAAGGTTGTGGGAGATGCGCAAGTACTTCACCCAGTGGGCATTTGGAACGCGTTGCCAGCAGAGGTGATGGACGCAGGTACGATAGATTCATTTAAGGTGCATCTGGATAAATGCATGAGTAGGTGGGGAGCAGAGGGCTACAGATTCTTAGGAATTGACCGGCAGTTTTCGACAGTAGATTTGGATCGGCTCAGGATTGGAGGACTGAATGGCCTGTTCCTGGGCTGTAAATTTTCTTTGTTCTTTGTGTACAAACAGAGACACACACACACGATAAACAAAATCGCTACAATTTCAAGTTGAAAGAACTTTGCCCATATAT
>NW_025209025.1:10064-15846 GCF_004010195.1 Chiloscyllium plagiosum | reverse complement strand
TCCCATTGACAATGGTTCCATTAAGATCAATAGATTCTTCATTCCAGTTTTTTTAAAAAATGACGTCAGATTCCACCATCTGTCGAGATGGGATACTTTCCAGGACTTCAGTTGTATGGTTTAATATTCTGGATAAAATTAAATACATCAGGTTTCTTCTTAATGGGTGAGGCTAAGGCCCAGTCGTGTTCTGGCTGGACTGTTCATCGAGAGACCCACATTAACCACTTTGCACCACGGTTCAAATCCCGCCACGTCAATTTGAATTCCGTAAATATCTCTAATAAACAATCTAACAATGACCACAAAACCATTGTCAACTGTCGAAAAATACCTATCTGGTTCACCAATGCACTTTAGAGAAGGACACTGACATCCTTGCCTGGTCTGGGCAACACGTGACTCCAGACCCATAGCAATGTGACTGAGTCTGATATGCCTCTGTGCAATTAAGAATGGGCAATAAATAAAGCAATTCAGAAAGACCCTCATCCCGTGAAGAAAAAAAACACGAACAAGGGTCTAGCTTTTTTTGTTTCCAAAACACTGTCCATCATCCTATCTCCTTCATCCTCCCTCCAACAAGAAGAGTGAGGAGCACATTGAGTTAAACTGTCACTAAGATTGAGACAATCCGATCAGCTGCCATTGCTGTTTCCATCCCTTCCGCCAGCCCACCGAGCCAAACTGCCTCACTTGATGCTCCAAGCTTTTGTCTTAAACTTTTGTCTTAAACTCCAATCTATTGTCAAGCATTAGTAGAGCTCATCTTGACCCTTTACCTCATCTCGCTAAACCATAGACATTCCGATTGTCTGTCTCCTCCCCTTTGTCACAGTTCCTTGGTAATTCACATATTCTTCCTTCTTCTTTCTCCTATCTTTTCTGGTTATGTCCTTCTTACCTTCTCTGCTAAAAAAACTAATATTCAACTGCACCGTCGGTCAAAAATACGGCTCCATCCCCAGCTTCCTGTCCTTTCTGAATTTCTTGTATTCGTCGTCCCTCAAGAATCTATCCTTGGTCTCTCCTGTTTCTCACCTACGTACCACCAGGAGATTGTATGGCCCGAAAGCACTGTTAGGTTTCACACGGGCACTGACAATGCCCAGTTCTACCTCACCATCACCCCTCTCCATTGCTCGACTATTACTCAGTTGTCAAAATACTTATCATGTTTTCACTACTTGATTAGCTGAAATTTCCTCCATTGAAGTATTGCAATGGCTGAACCAGTTGCCTTCAGTTGCTATTACAAATTACTTTTCCTTACTACTGAGCCCCTCCCTCTTACTGTGAACTGTCTGGGGCAGAATGACCCTCTTCACAATATTGCTCTCGTACCTGTCCCCAAGGTGACCTTCTGATCAGACATCCACACAATCGCAAACACCGGGAATTCCAATCTCTAAAATGTTACTTGTCTCCACCTCACCCCAACTCAATTGCTGCTGAATCGCCTGACCTTTGTCTTTGTTGCCTTAAACTTGACGAATCTGAAACAGAAGACTTGAATCCGCGACTGAACCAGGATCTGATTCCAGACTCTTCTGTGATGGGACACATCTTCTCAGCCTTTACCCTTTCAAATCTCTTCCTACATGTTTCAATGAGATGATCTCTCATTCTTCCAAATTCCAGTGAGTAAATTCTGAAATTGCTCAGCCTTTGCTTAAAAGAGAATCAGTCCAAACCAGGGATCATTCCGGTGCATTTTCTCTGACATGCCTCCAATAAAGTGATATATCTCATTAAATAAAGGGAACAAAACTGCTCACATTACACCAGGTGTGGTTTCACCAGGACTTTGTACAGTTTCTCTCTGGTATATAGTCCAAACTCTTATATTGAAAACCCCCTGAAATAACAAACAACATCCCACTCCCCTCCCTGATTACTCGTTGTCGCTGTGTGCTAACAATTTGTGTTTCCTGCACAATTGCTCCCGGTGCCTTTGTGATGCAGCTTTCTACAGTTTTCACTTTTTAAAAATAGTACTCTCTTTTATAGTTATCTCCTCAAAATGAACAAAAGCACATTTATCAAAGTTATACTCCATTTGCCAATTTGTTGCCCACTTCTTCTATGAATATCGCTCTATACACTGTCTGCAATCCTCTTCGAGCTTTACTTTTCGGTATTTTTTCCGAGATTTCCTCTCTTTCTTCGAAACATCTCCTGAGAGTACTTCACAGTGGGAAGCATCTGCAGTTCCTGTCTTTTTAGCGATACTCTTTGGAATGACTGGGAGCAGCTTGTGCCCATTGTTCAGAATGGAGACAACTTGCCCATCAAGCTACATTAGCCTTTCACACGCCATGGCACATTAATGAGGCACAGCGGTAGGACGGAAGGAGAGAAAAATAATCAAATCCTGCTCTCCATATCTCAATAACTCTTGAAACATTCTGTCCCATCTGTCATAAATCTGCTCTGTTCAGTCGCATGAAGTCCCAATGTAGAAACGTTTAGAAACCCACAAAGATTTACCCCTGAATTGACAGCTGACGTCCACAAAGGGTAATGTGTACAGTCATCCTGTGCCAGGAGGAGGGAATGGCATGAGTTACCAACGTGAGTTGACAGTGACGGATTTGATAAACCAATATTGCAGAGTATTCCAGATGGACTTCCAGATGGTATTCTCAGTAATTGTAAATCAAACTCTGACAGAATTACTTAATCAATCTCGACATGGACAGATGCGTTGTGTGCGAATCTTATGTTGCAGCTTATTCCTATTTTCGAAGTAAAAGTTCTCCTTTGAATCAAACCATTCTCTCCATATGTCTCCCCCAAATCTTCAATATGTAATCATTATATCATGAAGGGATGCGGTTATGTTTAATCACTCCAATGCAATTTTAATGTAAACACCTCTATCACAGCTTCCCTCAATTTCCTCTAGTAAAAAGAGAACAATCTCAGTTTCTTCAAACCCTGATTTTCTAATGTCTGTTTGTGATGTATTAGGTACATGTCAGAATTCAGTTGGAATAATCTCCTCTTAACTGCATCAGTGCAGCGCCAAACAGCATTAAAGAAAGTGAACATTTTCCAGGAGAAACCATTGTGTTGAGTGCAGTCATATCCACCACCTTCAACATTCCCTCTCTCCACCACCAAGGCAAAGTGGCATCACTATGTAAAAGGTACAGTCCATAGGGATGCTCACTCATTAGGGAGAGATGACTGGTGGTGGTTAACCTGAAGATTATCACAGCCTGGGCAAAGGGAGATGTTGAGAAGGAGAGTCCATCTATTGAAGATGGATATCATCCTATTGGTAGATGTATGATCAACACCATATCATATGACCGAATAATGGAAAAAAAGAATACGAAGCACGCGACTAAAATCACCCGTTCTGTTTGAACCATTCGGGTGAAGCTCCTGTTCCCCTTCTCAGACACCCTCCCGTTCTTCCCAAAATGTGTATGATCTCTCGTTTACACAAAAACAGCTGTTCTGTGTTTCTGCGGATGATGTCATCTTACAGCAAACAAATGCAAGAAACCGCATTGTCTGTTAGGGTGGGAGACACAGAAGTCCCAATAATATTTCAGACATAATTAAGTGCACACTTGTGATGCCAAGACAGATTACACTATGGACCAAGTACTGGAAAATGGATTAGGATGGCTAGGTGGTAGTTTTCTTTACTAGCACAGACTCGATGGACCACAAAGACATTTTTTCTGCACTTTTAACCTCTGAGTCACTTAATACAGGAATATAACAAGGCACATTTGAAACCAGTTCAGAGAAGGTGATGTTGAAATCGATGACAAATGATTGGTCGAGGATATTGAGCGGAAATTGAGACGGAGACGTTAATGAGGAGGCTCTGTATCTCAGGGCCAAGGAATCCGAAATAAAAGTGCACTATCCTCATGGCTGAAATTAGAGAATGGCACATATCACAAACATTTGTGGTGCTGGAGGAGAGTATAGATAGGGAGGGTTATGGTGCTGGAGCGAAATTATACAGATAATAATGAGACAGGAGATTGAAAGAGGTGATAGCGATAGGGAGAGTTGTGAGGATAGATGAATTTATAGAGACAATGAGAGTTACTTTCATAAAGCTGTCGAGCATGGAAAGAGACCCTGTAGTCCAACCAGTCGATGTCGACCATAATTCCAAGCTAAGCTAATCCCACCTGCCTCCACATCCATCTATTTAATTCCATTGATGTATCAGTCCAATTGTTTTTCTCATAGATTCTCAGTGTGGAAACAGGCCCTTCGGCCCAACAGGTCCACACCGACCCTCCGGAGAGTATTCCAATCAGACCCATTCCCCTGAAATATTACTCTACATTTCGCCCTGACTAATGCATCTAACCTGAACATCCCTGAACATTATAACCAATTTAGCACGGCCAATCCACTGAAACTGTACATCTTTGGATTCTGGGAGCAAACTGGAACGCCAAGACGAGACCCACACAGACACGGGGAGACGTTTTGAACTCTATACAGTATATAGCCTGTGGCTGGAATCGAATATGGGTGTGTTGTGCTGTGAGGCAGCAGTGCGAACGTCTGAGCCACCATGCTGCTGCGAAATTGCAATTGATTTCACACTTCCTTTGGACGTTCATTCCACACATGAAGCACTCTCTGTGTCGAAAAAAAATGTCTGATGTGTTTGTAAAACTTTTCTGCTATCACCTTAAAAGTATGCACCCTCATCTTGAATCGTGTCCACCCCCACACCCCCCACCCCCACCCCCCGGAACGAAACACCGACTACTCACATTACTTATGCACATCATGATCATTTAAACGTTTAAAATGGTCACCACTCAACCTCCTACGCTCCAGTGAAAAAAGAATCCCACCCTCCCCAGACTCTCCTTATAACTCAAACCATCCATTTCCATCAGCATCCTGGTAAATCTCCACAAACCCACTCCAATTTATTAATATTCTTCCTCTAACATGGTAACCAGAATGGACAATTCTCCAGACGATGACTCACCAACACCCCGTACAACCTCAACATACCATTCCAATTCCAATAATCAAAACTCTGAACAACAAGGCAAGTGTGTTAAACACCTTCTTAACCACCATGTGCACATTTGACGTGAGCTTTAAAGCCTTTAAATCTCAGGTCTCTTTGTTTGAAAGGGGAAGCTCAATTATCCGACATTCGATTGTCCGAACTTTGGATTACCTAGCACGATCACAAGATCCAGATCTTGTGCTAAACTGTGTTTTCTTGCATTCGATTATCTGAACATTTGATAATCCAAACAAAATACTCTTTGCTGACGTTGCTCGGTAATTGAGGTTACTCTGTATATTACTGATCGAGGCCCGAATTCGAATTGGAAATGTCTTGCCCTATTCCTTCTATCAAAATGTAATATTTTGCACTTATTCAAAATAAACTCCACCTGCAAACTCTTCAGCCCATTCACCCAATTGATCAAGATACCTGTGTAGTCATAGATAACCTTTGTTGCTGTCACTTTAACACCAATTTTGGCGTCACACACAAATTGTGCACCACGCTTTCTATACTTTCATCTCAATCATTTACAGTATGCGAATGGCAAACAAAACTGGACCCAACACCGATTCATGTGGAACACGGCTGGTCACAGGCCTTCAGTCTGAAAAACAACCCTCCACTATTACTCTCTGTCGCCTACAGTTGAGCTAATTTTATATCCAGCTAGCAAGCTCCCCGTGAATCCCATCTGGTCGATCTTTATACATTAATCTACCATGGAGAACCTTGTCAAACGCTTTCCTATCGTCGAAATTT
>NW_025209025.1:2337-5640 GCF_004010195.1 Chiloscyllium plagiosum | reverse complement strand
GGCCTTCGGCCCTCCAAGCCTGAACAGATCAAAGCCCACTATCTAAACATATGTCCGATTCCTAAGAATCTGTATCCCTCTGCACGCCACCTTCCCATGCATCTGTCCAGCCGCACTTTAAATGAATCTACCGTGCTTGCACCTACTACCTCTACTGACAACGCGTTCCAGGCACCTACCCTCCTCTGTGTAAAGTACCTGCCGCGTGTATCCCCATTCAACATTTCAACTCTCCCCTTGAAAGAGTGACCACTCGATATTGAATCCTTCACCATGGGAAAATAAAAGACACCATATTTCCATCTACGCTGTCTATACACCTCATGATTTTATCGACTTCACTCAGGTCCCCCCATTTCATTTGTCCTAATGAAAACAATCCTAACCTACTCAACCTCACTTCATAGCTAGCACATTGCATACCAGGCAACAACAGCGTAACATTTCTCAGTAACCTCTTCAAAGTGTCCACAACCTATTCGAGAATTGGCGACTAGAATTCTCGACAGTATTATAAGTACAGCCGAACCAATGTCTCAAACAATTCTAACATGAGATTCCAGCTCTTATACTAAATCTAATGAAGGCAATCTTACCATATTCCTTCTTGATCACTCTATCCACCTATGCAGCAACCTTCAGGATAGTATGGACCTGAAGTCCCAGATTTCTCTGCTTATCATCTTTTCCTAAAGCTCTTCCGTTTACAGTACAGTTCGTCTCGAATTCGACATCCCAAAATGCATCATTTCACATTTGCCTGGATTGAACTCCATCTGCCACTTCTCCGCCCAACTCTCTAGTCTATCTACATTCTCCTGTATTATTTGACAGACCCCTATGATTTTTGCTACTCCACCAATCTTTGTGTCATCTGCAAACTTGCTGATCATACCAACAGTGCCTTCTTCCAGATCATTCCTATCCCTCAGTACCTTCTCCAGCGACTTTCTCACCACTGATGTCCGGCTCACTGGTCTGTAGTTACCTGGAATATCCCTACTACCCTTCTTGAACAGGGCACAACATTAGCAACTCTCCAATCCTCTGGCACTTTGCCTATGTTTAAGGATGCTATAAAAATATCTGTCAGGGCCCCAGCTATTTCCTCTCTCGCCTCCCTCAGCAGCCTGGGATAGATCCCATCTGGTTCTGGGGATTTGTCCACCTTAATATCCTTTAGCCTACCCAATACATCCTCCCTCCTTATGTCAACGTGATCCAGAGTAAACAAACGTCTATCTCTAATCTCAACATTCATCATGTCCCTCTTCTCAGGTGCAAAGTAATCATTCAGAATCTCACCTATTTTCTCAGTTTCAACTCACAACCTTCCTTCCTTATCCTTTATTGGATCAACCCTTTCTCGAGTTACCCTCTTGCTTCTTATATTTGAATAAAAGGCCTTGGGATTCTCCTTAATTCTGCTCACTAAAGTTATTTCATGACCCCTTTTAGCCTGCTAGATTCCTCGTTTGAGATTGGTCATACTCTCCCAATATTCCTCCAAAGTCTGTTCTATTCTTAGCTGGCTGGATCTTATGTATGCTTCCCTTTTCCTCTTGGCTAGTCGTACAATTTCTCTTGACATCCACGGTTCACGAATCTTGCCTTTCCGATCCCTTGCTTTCAAAGGAACATGCCTATCCTCCTCTGTCTTCAACCTATCTTTGAAAGCCCTCCACACATCAAATGTGGACTTCCCTTCAAATAGCTGCCCCTAATCCACATTTCCCAGTTCCTGCCGAATTTTGATGTAATTGGCTTTGGCCCAGTTTAGTACTCTTCCCTTAGGGCAATTCTCTTCTTTGTCTACGGGTACTCTAAAACTTACTGAATTGAGGTCACTGATACCAAAGAAATCCCCCAGCGTAACTTCTACCACTGGCCTGGCTCATTCCTAACACGAGGTCCAATATGGCCTCTTCCCACGTTGGACTGTGGACATGCTGCTCTGGGAAACACTCCTGGATTTTCTTACAAATTCTGCCCCATCAAAACGTCTGACACAAAGTGTATCCCAGTTAGAGGTTGGGAAAATTAAAATCTCATATCACCACCACCCTATTGCCTCTTCATCTTTCCAAAATCTGTTTACTGATTTGTTCTTCTACCTTACGCTCATTTTTGGAAGGCCTATAATACAGCTCCAAAAGATGTCACTGCGCCCTTCTTATTTCTCAGTTTCACCTCACTACTCAAGCCCTCCACAGTCTCTTCCTTTAGCACAGTCGTGATTTCATCCCTGACCAGCAAAGCAACTCCTCCCGCCCTTTTAATACTCTCCCTGTCCTGTCCGAGGTGTCTATATCCTGAAACATTTAGTTGCTAATCATGCCCTTCCTTCAACCAAGTCTCTGTGATTGCAGTAACGTCATACTTCCTAGCACCTATCCAAGCCCCAAGTTCACCTGCATAACCCACTCTACGCCTTGCCTTAAAGTATATACGCTTCATGCCTCCAGTTTTTTTGCGTTCCTCTGCACTCTGCCTACTGTTCCTCTTATTAAGGTTAAATTAATGATTCTTACAGTCTCCATTTTCGACCTCAATGTCTACTTGTCGTCTCTTCTGGTTCCCAGCTCCCTGCCACATTTGTTTAAAACCTCTCCATCAGCAGTAGCAAAAAATTCCCCCAAGTTCCAGTCTGGTTCAGGTGTAGACAGTCCAATTTGTAATATTCCGAACTTCCCCACAAACGGTCCCAATGCCCTTAAAATCGGAACACCTCCCTCCTAAACCATCACTCAAGCCAAGTGTTCATCCTGACTATTTGTTTATTTCTACGCAAGCTAGAATGTGGCACTGGTGGTATAATCCAGATCACTGTTTTGAGGTCCTCATATTTAACTTCTCTCCTAGCTCACTGAATTCTGCTTTCAGGACCTCATCTCTTTTTTAACTTATAGCGTTGGTGCCTTTATGCACCAAGACAAGTGACCATTCATCCTCTTCTTTTTGCATGCTCTGCAGCCCATCGGTGACATCCCCGACCCGAGCTCCTGGGAGGAAACAAACGAAGCGGGAGTCCCGTTTTCGGCCACAGAACTGCCTATCTACTCCCCTTACATTAGAATCCCCTATGACTATGGCCAGATGAGTCTTTGGTCGCCCTTCTGAACAGCAGTGCTCACCACGGTGCCATGCTCTTGGCAACAACTGCCCTCCCCTGGTGAGCTACCTCCCCCAACAGTAACAAAAACAGAATACCTGTTCTGGATGGAGATGACTGCATGGGACACCGGCACTACCTTCCGACTCGTTTCCTGCCTTTTGGTCACAATTCACATCTCCCTTAGCAAC
>NW_025209025.1:0-1838 GCF_004010195.1 Chiloscyllium plagiosum | reverse complement strand
TAGACAGAAAGGAGTGAGAGAGGAGGTGAATCAGCGAGAGGGAAACGTGGAAGCATGTGGTGCAACTAACGATTGAGAGTGACAGATGGTGGGGAAGAGAGACAGTGTATGGAGAGAGAGGGAGAGAAATGAGGAGAAGAAGGGGAAAGGAAATGGGAAGAGAGCGGAAGAGGGGAGAAAACTGTGAGACAGAGGGAGGGGCGGATGTGTTTGAATGGCAATGGCGCCAACGTGGTCGAGTGCTGGATTGTGCCAAAGGCCAGACTGGAGTGGGGGACCCACAGGAGAAAGCACGGTTAGAGTGACTTAAAACCAACTACTGAACTCAGGCCTCGGTCCCCTCCGCTTACTCGAGGACCAGGACTTGGGGCTGTGACTGTCTCTCTCCAGCTCATCTGCCTCTAAACAAAGGAAAGCATCAACATCGTTCACTGAACAAATTTATTGTTTAAAAAATTAAGTGATACATACTATTAATGGGATTGTGCCTTTTCTCACTGGCACCTGAGTTGAGAGAAATATTGAAAAATGTTCCTGTAACCCCACTATGCGATATGGTTAGACAAAACTGCACTACCCACAATCCGTTACCACAGCGACAGGCTGCTTCATCGCTAAAATACTGGACTGAAATGAGAAAATGCCGGATGGATTGAATAATGACTTAATTTGATTGATTGATGAATTTCGATCGAGGGATATTTCAGCACATTCTACAGCTGTTGTCTAAACTTAGCCTGGGTCACAGCATAAATCGCGGTGTTAGTGCACCAACTGAGGAGCTGCAGCATAAAGCCTAATTCCCGCACAACGGAATCTAGATATACAGAGGTATCCACAAGCCACGGTATCCATATATATCCATATAGAAGACACCGTGAACGTTGACCATAAAAGAATGAAATTGGCCGAGATCACAAACAGTAAAACGATGGATGTTTTCGACTTTTTGTTTCTGTATCACACTGAGCATCCCATTTAGTGTGAACCCGGAGTCTGCTGCGGGGTCTGCTGGTCACTAAAATGTGTCTGACGGTAAAAACAATGAGCAGCAGAATCAGGGGAAATGGGAGAGCTGGGTTAGAATGTGGTGGAGGAAGTCGATTGTACAGGAGTATTAAATAGCGTTTGTAACAGTACAAAACTGATGCGAGTTCCCTAGCAAATTCTGAGCTGAGAGCATAAAATACCAGAAAATGTTCTTTAAACAGCTCAGAACAGTCACTGCTCCCAGATCCACAGCCACTGTTTTCTCACTGCAATATTTAATTTTCGACTTCTGGCGACAAATGGCCACAAATCGATCAAAGGTGAAAGTCACAGTGAACAAGACAGAAAAGTCCGTATCTGCATAAAGCAGGACGGCGTGGATATTACACACGGGGATGTCCAACAGGAAAAAAATAATGTTTATTATGAACAAGAGGAATGTGTCTCAATATCAGCTCGATTTAATGACCATAGATCGACAAGGAGTGCCACAAGGATCGGTGCTAGATCCACTACTTTTTATCATTAATATAAATGATTTGGATGGGGGCACAAGAGGTATAGTTAGTAAGTTTGCAGATGACACCGAAATTGGAGGTGTAGTGGACAGCGAAGAAGGTTACCTAAGATTACAACGTGATCTTGACCAGGTGGTCAAATGGGCTGAGAAGTGGCAGTTGGATGTTAATTTTGATATATGTGAGGTACTGCAGTTTGGGAAAACAAATTTTAGCAAGACTTATACACTTAATGGTAATATCCTAGACAGTGCAGTTGATCAAAGCGACCTTGCAGTGCAGGTTCATAGCTCCCTGAAAGTGGAATTGCAGGTAGATAGGATCATGAAG
>NW_025209024.1:13971-15846 GCF_004010195.1 Chiloscyllium plagiosum | reverse complement strand
TGCCTGAGAGTTTGGGGAGGTCGGGTCATTCCACGGGATAGGGTCTGGAACACTGTGCCTGAGGGTGTGGGATAGGCCAGATTTATCCAGGGGTTAGGGTCTGTAACACATTGTCTGAGAATGTTGGTTAGGCCGGATTAATCCAGAAGTTACGGTCTGGAACACAGTGCCTGAGAGTGTGGGATAGGCCGGATTCATCCAGGGGTTAGCGTCTGAACACAGTGTCTGAGAATGTGGATAGGCCGGACTAATCCAGGGTTTAGGGTCTGGAACACAATGCCTGATTAATCCAAGGGTTAGGTTCTGGAACACACTCCCTGATAGCCAGGTCAATCCAGGGGTTAGGGTCTGGAACGCAGTACCCATGAGTGTGGGTAAGGCCGCGTTAATCCAGTGGTTATGGTCTGGATCATAGTGCCTGAGAGTGCAGGGTAGGACGCTGTAATATAGAGGTTAGGGTCTGGAGCACCGTGCCTGAGAGAGTGGGATAGGCTGGATTAATCCGAGGTTCGGGTGTAGAATACAGAGTCTGAGAGTGATTGATTGGTCGGATTAATCCAGGGGGTAGTGTCTGGAACATAGTGAGTGAGAGTGTGGGGTAGGCCGGATTAATCCAAGGGTTAGGCTCTGGAACATAGTGCCTAAGAGTTTGGGGAGGTCGGGTCAAACCAGGGGATAGGGCCTGGAACGCAGTACCCATGAGTGTGGGTAAGGCCGTGTTCATCCAGGAGTTTTTGTCTGGAAAACAGTTTCTGAGAGTGTGGGATAGGCGCATTAACCCAGAGGTTAGGGTCTGGAACACAGTGCCTTTGAGTGTGGGATAGTCCGGATTAATCCAGGGGTTAGGGTCTGGAACACAATGCCTGAGAATGTGGGGAGGCCGAGTCAATCCAGGGGTTAAGGTCTGGAACACAGTGCCTGAGAGTGTGGGGGAGACCGGATTAATGCAGAGGTTAGGGTCTGGAACACAGTGCCTGAAAGTATACGATAACCCGGATTAATCAAGGGGTAAGTGTCTGGAATTCAGTGCCTTTGAGTGTGAGATAGACCGGATTAATCCAGGGGTTAGGGTCTGGAACACAGTGTCTGAGAGTGTGGGATTGGCCGGATTAATCCAGGGGTTAGTGTCTGGAACACAGTGTCTGAGAGTGTGGGTTCGGCTGGATTAATGGAAGCCTTAGGGTCTGGAACTCAGTGCCTGACAGTGTGGGACTGGCCGGATTAATCCAGATGTTAGGGTCTGGAATACAGTGCCTGAGAATGTGGGATAGGCCGGATTAATCCACGGGTTAGGTTTTGGAACACACTGCCTGCGAGTGTGGGGGAGGCTGGATTAATCCAGGGGTTAGGGTGTGGAACAAAGAGCCTGAGATTGTGGGATTGGCCGGATTAATCCAGGTGTTAGGGTCTGGAAAACAGTGTCTGAGAGTGTGCGATAGGCGGATTAATCCAGGGGTTAGGGTGTGGAACACAGTGTCTGAGGGTGTGGGTTTGGCTGGATTAATCAAAGTTTTAGGGTCTGGAACACAGTGCCTGACAGTGTGGGATTGGCCGGATTAATCCAGGTGTTAGGGTCTGGAATACAGTGCCTGAGAGTGTGGGGTAGGCCCGGTTAGTCCAGGGGTTAGTGTCTGTAACACAGTGTCTGAGAGTATGGAATATGGCGGATTAATACAGGAGTTTTGGGTCTGGAATACAGTTTCTGAGAGTGTGGGATAGGCCAGGTTAATACAGGGTTTAGGGTCTGAAACAGAGTGGCTGAGAGTCAGGGACAGGCCAGATTAATCCAAGGGTTATGGCCTGGAACACAGTGCCTGAGAGAGTGGGATAGGCCGGATTAATCCAGGGGTTAGGGTCAGGAACACAGTGTCTGAG
>NW_025209024.1:5762-13964 GCF_004010195.1 Chiloscyllium plagiosum | reverse complement strand
GGATTAATCCAAGGGTTAGGGTCTGGAACACAGTGTCTGAGAGTGTGGGGTGGCCGGATTAATCCAGGGGTTAGGCTCTGGAACACAGTGCCTGAGAGTGTGTGGTAGGCCGGATTAATCCAGGGGTTAGTGTCTGGAACACAGTGTCTGAGAGTGTGGGATAGGCTGAATTATTCCAGGCTTTAGGGTCTGTAAAACAGTGTCTGAGGGTATGGGTTTGGCTGGATTAATAGAAGGCTTAGTGTCTGGAATACAGTACCTGAGAGTGTGGGATAGGCCAGATTAGTCCAGAGGTTCGGGTCTGGAACACAGTGCCTGAGAGTGTGGGATATGCCGGATTAATCCGAGGGTTAGGGTCTGGAACACAGTGCCTAAGAATGTGGGATAGGCCGGATTAATCCACGGGTTAGGTTTTGGAACACACTGCCTGAGAGTGTGGGGGAGGCTGGATTAATCCAGGGGTTAGGGTGTGGAACAAAGTGCCTGAGAGTGTGGGATGGACCGGATTAATCCACGGTTAGGGTCTGGAACACAATGCTTGAGAGTGTGCGATATGCCGGATTAATCCAGGTGTTAGTGTCTGGAACAAAGTGCCTGAGAGTATGGGATAGGGCGGATTAATCCAGGGGTTTTGTGTCTGGAATACAGTTTCTGAGAGTGCGGGATAGGCCAGATTAATCCAAGGTTTAGGGCTTGGAACACAGTGTCGGAGAATGTGGGTTAGGCCAGATTAATCCATGGGTTAGGCTCTGGAACACAGTGCCTGAGAGTGTGCGGGAGGCTGAATTAATTAGGTATGAGGGTCTGGAACACAGTGCCTTAGAGATTGGGATAGGCCGGATTAATCCAGGGGTGAGGGTCTGGAACACAGTGCCTGAGAGTGTGGCATAGGCCGGATTAATCCAGGGGTTAGTGCCTGGAACACACTGCCTGAGAATGTCGGGGAGGCTGGATTAATCCAGGGGTTAGGGTATCGAACAAAGTGCCTGAGAGTATGTGGTAGACCGGATTAATCCAGGGGTTAGTGTCTGGAACACAGTGTCTGAGAGTGTGGGATAGGCTGAAATATTCCAGGCTTTAGGGTCTGTAAAACAGTGTCTGAGGGTGTTCGGGAGTCCGAGTCAATCCAGGGTTAAGGGTCTGGAACACAGTTCCTGAGAATTTGGGATAGGCCGGATTAATCCAGGGGTTAGTGTCTGGAACACAGTGCCTAGGAGTGTCGGATAGGCTGGATTAATCCAGGGGTTAGAGTCTGGAACACAGTGCCTGAGAGTGTGGTATAGGCCGGATTAATCCAGGAGTTAGGGTCTGGAACACAGTGCCTGAGAAAGTGAGATCGGCCGAATTAATCCAGGGGTTAGGGTCTGGAACACAGTGTCAGACCCTAACACCTGGATTAACCCCTGGATTAATCGTGCCAATCCCACACTCTCAGGCACTGTTTTCCAGACTCTAACCCCTGGATTAATCCGGCCTATCCCAAACTCTCAAACACTGTGTTCCAGACCCTTTCCCCTGGATTAATCTGGGTTATCCTATACTTTCAGGCACTGTGTTCCAGACTCCAACCTCTACATTAGTACGGCCTCCCCCAAACTCTCCGGCACTGTGTTCCAGACCCTAACCCCGAGATTAATTCAGCCTCCCCACACTCTCAGGCACTGTATTCCAGTCCCTAACCCCTGGATTGACTCGGCCTCCCCACATTCTCAGGCAATGTGTTCCAGACCCTTTCCCCTGGATTAATCCGGCCTATCCCACCCTCCCAGGCACTTTGTTCCAGAACCTAACCCCTGGATTAATCCGGACTATCCCACACTCAAAGGCACTGTGTTCCAGACCCTAACTCCTGGATTGACCTGGCCTATCCCACACTCAAAGGCACTGTGTTCCAGACACTAACCCCTGGATTAATGCACCGATCCCACACTCTCAGAAACTGTTTTCAAGACGAAAACTCCTGGATTAACACGGCCTTACCCACACTCATGGGTACTGCGTTCCAGACCCTATCCCCTGGATTGACCCGACCACCCCAAACTCTCAGGCACTATGTTCCAGACCCTAATACCTGGATTAATCCGGCCTATCCCACCCTCTCAGGCACTGTGTTCCAGACCCTAACCCCTGAATTTATCCAGCCTATCCCACTCTCTCAGGCACAGTGCTCCAGACCCTAACCTCTATATTACAGCATCCTACCCTGCACTCTCAGGCACTATGATCCAGACCATAACCACTGGATTAACGCGGCCTTACCCACACTCATGGGTACTGCATTCCAGACCCTAACCCCTGGATTGGCCTGGCCTATCTCACACTCTCAGGCACTGTGTTCCAGACCCTATCCCCTGGAATGACCCGACCTCCCCAAACTCTCAGGCACTATGTTCCAGACCCTAATGCCTGGGTTAATCCGGCCTATCCCACACTCAAAGGCACCGAATTCCATACCCTAACCCCTGGATTACTCCCACATATCCCACACACTCAGGCACAGTGTTCCCGACCCTTACCTCTGGATTAATCCAGCCTCCCCCACACTATTAGGGAGTGTGTTCCAGAACCTAACCTGTGCATTAATCCGGCCTATCCCACACTCTCAGGCACTGTGTTCCAGACCCTAACCCCTGGATTAATCGGACTTCCCCCACACTCTCAGGCACAGTGTTCCAGACCCTAACCCCTGGATGAATCCGGCCTATCCCACACTCTCAGGCACTGTGTCCCAGACCCTAACCCCTGGATTAATCGGGCTTCCCCCACTCTCTCAGGCACAGTGTTCCAGACCCTAACCCCCGGATGAATCCGGCCTATCCCAGACTCTCAGGCGCTGTTTTCCAGACCCTAACCACTGGATTATTCCGGCCTATCCCACACACTCAGGCACTGTGTTCCAGACCCTAACCCCTGGATTTATCCAGCCTCCCCCACACTCTCAGGCACTGTGTTCCAGACCCTAATCCCTGGATTAATCCAGCCTATTCCACATTTTCAGACACTGTGTTCCAGAACTGAACCACTGGATTAAGACGGTCTATCCCACACTCACAGACACTGTGTTCCAGAGCCTAACCCCTGGATTAATCCGGCCTACCCCACACTCTCAGGCACTGTGTTCCAGACTCTAATCCCTGGAGTAATCCAGCCTAACCCACATTCTCAGACACTGTGTTTCAGAACCGAACCACTGGATTAAGACGGCCTATCCCACACTCACAGATACTGTGTTCCAGACCCTAACCCCTGGATTAATCCAGCCTAACCCCACTTTCTCAGACATTGTGTTCCAGGCCCTAAACCCTGGATTAATTCGGCCTCCCCACACTCTCAGACACTGTGTTCCAGACACGAACCCCAGCATTGAACCGAACACCACCATACTCTCTGGCACTGTGTTCCAGACCCTAACCCCTGGATTAATCCGGCCTATCCCAAACTCTCAGGCACTGTGTTCCAGACTCTAACTCCAGAATTAATCCGGCCTCCCGAACACTCTCAGGCACTGTGTTCCAGAGCCTAACCCCTGGATTAATCCGGCCTATCCCACACTCTCAGACACTGTGTTCCAGACACTAACCCCTGGATTAATCCGACCAATCCATCATTCTCAGACTCTGTCTTCCACACCCTAACCCCGGATTAAACCAGCCTATCCCACTCTCTTAGGCACAGTGCTCCAGACCCTAACCTCTATATTACAGAGTCCTACCCTGCACTCTCAGGCACTATGATCCAGACCATAACCACTGGATTAACGCGGCCTTACCCACACACATGGGTACTGCGTTCCAGACCCTAACCCCTGGATTGACCCGGCCTAGCTCACACTCTCAGGTACTGTGTTCCAGACCCTATCCACTGGAATGACCCAACCTCCCAAAACTCTCAGGCACTGTATTCCAGACCCTAATGCCTGGATTAATCCGGCCTATCCCACACTCAAAGGGACCGAATTCCATACCCTAACCCCTGGATTAATCCGGCCTATCCCACACTCTCAGACACTGTGTTCCAGAACCTTCCTCCTGGATTAGTCCAGCCTAACCCACACTCTCAGGCACTGTGTTCCAGACCCTAACTCCTGGATTAGTCCAGCCTAACCCACACTCTCAGGCACGGTGTTCCAGACCCTAACTCCTGGATTAGTCCAGCCTAACCCACACTCTCAGGCACTGTGTTCCAGACACGAACCCCAGCATTGATCCGACTATCACCATTCTCTCTGGCACTGTGTTCCAGAGCCTAACCCCTGGATTGACCCGGCCTATCCCACACTCTCAGGCACTGTGTTCCAGACCCTAACCCCTGGATTAATCGGGCTTCCCCCACACTCTCAGGCACAGTGTTCCAGACCCTAACCCCTGGATTAATCCGGCCTATCCCACACTCTCAGACACTGTGTTCCAGACCCTAACCCCTGCATTATTCCGGCCTATCCCACGCACTCAGGCACTGTGTTCCAGACCATAACCTCTGGATTAATCCGGCCTATCCCACACTCTCAGACACTGTGTTCCAGACCCTAACCCCTTGATTAATCCAGCCAACCCACACCCTCAGACACTGTTTTACAGACCCTAAAGCCTGGATTAATTCAGCCAATCCCACACGCTCAGGCACTGTGTTCCAGACCCTAACTCCAGAATGAATTCGGCCTCCTGAACACTCCCAGGCACTGTGTTCAAGACTCTAACCCCTGGATAAATCCGGTTTATCCCACTCTCTCAGGCACTGTGTTCCAGACCCTAAATCCTTGACTTAATCTGGTCTTTCCCACGCTCTCAGGAACTTTATTCCAGAGTCTAACCCGTGGATTAATCCGGCCTATCCCACACGCTCAGGCACTGTGTTCCAGAGCCTAACCCCTGGATTAATCCAGTCTCCCCCACATTCTCAGGCAGTGTGTTCCAGAACCTAACCCGTGGATTAATCCGGCCTATCCCACACTCTCAGGCACTACGTTCCAGACCCTGACCCTTGGATTAATCCGGCCTAACCCACATTCTCAGACACTGTGTTGCAGACCCTAACCACTGGATTAATCCGGCCTATCCCAATCTCTCATGCACTGTGTTCCAGACCCTCATACCTGAATTAATTCAGTCTCCCGCACACTCTCTGGCACTGTGTTCCAGGCCATAACCCCTGGATTAATCTGGCCTATCCCTGACTCTCAGGCATCTCTTTCAGACCCGAAACCCTGCATTAATCTGGCCTATCCCACACTCTCAGAAACTGTATTCCAGACCAAAACCCCTGCATTAATCCGCCCTATTCCATACTCTCAGACACTGTGTCCCAGACACTAACCCCTGGATTAACCGGAACTACCCCACACTCTCAGGCACTGTGTTCCAGAACGTAACCCCTGGATTAATCCAGCGAATCCCACACACTCAGGCACTGTGTTCCAGACCCTAAATCTTCGATTAATCCAGCCAAACCCACATTCTCAGGCACTGTGTTCCAGACCCTACCCGTGGATTAATCTGGCCTATCCCACACTCTCAGGCACTGTGTTCCAGACCCTAACGCCTGGAATGACCCAGCCGATCCCACACTCTCAGACTCTGTGTTCCAGACCCTAACCCCTTGATTAATCCAGCCAAACCCACACCCTCAGACACTGTTTTACAGACCCGAAAGCCTGGATCAATTCAGCCAATCCCACATGCTCAGACACTGTGTTCCAGACCCTAACCCCTGGAATAATCCGGCCTACCCCACACTCTCAGGCACTGTGTTCCAGAGTCTAACCCGTGGATTAATCCGGCCTATCCCACACGCTCAGGCACTGTGTTCCAGACCCTAACCCCTGGATTTATCCAGCCTCCCCCACACTCTCAGGCACTGTGTTCCAGAGCCTAACCCCTGGATTAATCCGGCCAATCCCACACTCTCAGGCACGGTGTTCCAGACATAATCCCTGGCTAATCTGGCGTACCCCACATTCTCAGACACTGTGTTCCAGACCCTAACCCCTGGAATAATCCGGCCTAACCCACATTCTCAGACACTGTGTTCCAGACCCTAACCCCTGGATTAATCCGGCCTATCCCACACTCTCAGGCACTGTGTTCCAGACCCTGTCCCCTGGAATGACCCGACCTCCCCAAACTCTCAGGCACTGTGTTCCAGACCCTCATAACTGAATTAATTCAGTTTCCCGCATACTCTCTGGCACTGTGTTCCAGATCCTAACCCCTGGATTAATCCGGCCTATCCCACTCTCTCAGGCACTGTGTTCCAGGCCATAACCCCTGGATTAATCTGGCCTATCCCTGACTCTCAGCCACTCTGTTTCAGACCCTAAACCCTGCATTAATCTGGCCCATCCCAAACTCTCAGAAACTGTATTCCAGACCCTAACCACTGGATTACTCTAGCCTATCCCACACTCTCAGGCACTGTAATCCAGACCCTAACACCTCGATTAATCCGGGCACTGTGTTCCAGACACTAACCCCTGGATAAATCCGGCCTATCCCACATTCTCAGGCACTGTGTTGCAGACCCTAACCACTGGATTAATCCGGCCTATCCCAATCTCTCAGGCACTGTGTTCCAGATCCTCATACCTGAATTAATTCAGTCTCCCGCACGCTCTCTGACACTGTGTTGCAGACCCTAACCCTTGGATTAATCCGGCCTAACCCACATTCTCAGGCACTGTGTTCCAGAGCCTAACCCCTGGATTAATCCGGCCAATCCCACACTCTCAGGCACGGTGTTCCAGACATAATACCTGGATGAATCTGGCGTACCCCACATTCTCAGGCGCTGTTTTCCAGACCCTAATCCCTGGATTAATCTGGCCTAACCCACATTCTCACACACTGTGTTCCAGACCCTAACCCCTGGATTAATCCGGCCTATCCCACACTCTCAGGCACTGTGTTCCAGACCCTGTCCCCTGGAATGACCCGACCTCCCCAAACTCTCAGGCACTGTATTCTAGACCCTAATGCCTGGATTAATCCGGCCTATCCCACACTCAAAGGCACCGAATTCCATACCCTATCCCCTGGATTATTCCCACATATCCCACAATCTCAGACACTGTATTCCAGACCCTAACCCCTGGATTAATCGTGCTTCCCCCACACTCTCAGGCACTGTGTCCAGACCCTAACCCCTGGATTAATCCCGCCTAACCCACATTCTCAGACACTGTGTTCCAGACCCTAACGTCTGGATTAATCCGGCCTATCCCACACTCTCAGACACTGTGTTCCAGACACTAACTCCTGAATTAGTCCAGCCTAACCCACCATCTCAGGCACTGTGTTCCAGACACGAACCCCAGCATTGAACCGACCACCACCATACTCTCTGGCACTGTGTTCCAGACATAACCCCTAGATGAATCCGGCCTATCCCACACTCTCAGGAGCTGTTTTCCAGACCCTAACACCTGGATTAATCCTGCCGATCCCAATCTCTCAGGCACTCTGTTCCAGACCCTAACTCCAGAATTAATTCGGTCTCCCGAACACTCTCAGGCACTGTGTTCCAGAGCCTAACCCCTGGAGTAATCCCGCCTAACACACATTCTCAGACACTGTGTTCCAGACCATAACCTCTGGATGAATCCGGTCTATCCCACACTCTCAGGTACTGTTTTCCAGACCCTAACACCTGGATTATTCCGGTCTATCCCACGCACTCACGCACTGTGTTCCAGACCCTAACTTCTGGATTAATCTGGCCTAACCAACAATCTCAGACACTGTGTTGCAGACCCAAACCCCTGGATAAATCCGGCCTCCCCCACACTTTCAGGCACTGTGTTCCAGACCCTATCCCCTGGAATGACCCGACCTCCCCAATCTCTCAGTCACTGTGTTCCAGACCCCAACCCCTGGATTAATCTGGCCTATCCCTGACTCTCAGGCACTCTGTGTCAGTCCCTAAACCCTGCATTCATCTGGCGTATCACACACTCTCAGAAACTGTATTCCAGACCAAAAGCCCTGGATAAATCCGCCCTATCCCACACTCTCAGACACTGTGTTCCAGCCCCTAACCCCTGGATTATTCCAGCCTAACCCACCATCTCAGGCACTGTGTTCCAGACACGAACCCCAGCATTGAACCGACCATCACCATACTCTCTGGCACTGTGTTCCAGACATAACCCCTAGATGAATCCGGCCTATCCCACACTCTCAGACACTGTGTTCCAGACCCTAACCTCTG
>NW_025209024.1:2428-5039 GCF_004010195.1 Chiloscyllium plagiosum | reverse complement strand
CCTAACCCTTGGATTAATCCAGCGAATCCCACACTCTCAGGCACTGTGTTCCAGAATGTAACCCCTGGATTAATCCAGCGAATCCCACACTCTCAGGCACTGTGTTCCAGACCCTAAGCCTTCGATTAATCCAGCCAAACCCACAACCTCAGACCCTGCGTTCCAGACACTAACCCCTGGATAAATCCGGTTCCCCCACACTCTCAGGCACTGTGTTCCAGACCCTCATACCTGAATTAATTCAGTTTCCCACACACTCTCTGGCACTGTGTTCCAGATCCTAACCCCTGGATTAATCCGGCCTATCCCACATTCTCAGGCACTGTGTTCCAGACCCCACCCGTGGATTAATCTGGCCTATCCCACACTCTCAGACACTATGTTCCAGACCATAACTTCTGGATTAATCCGGCCTAACCAACATTCTCAGACACTGTGTTGCAGACCCTAACCCCTGGATAAATCCGTCTCTCCCACACTCTCAGGCACTGTGTTCCAGAGCCTAACCCCTGCATTATTCCGGCCTAACCAACATTCTCAGACCCTGTGTTCCAGACCCTAACCCCTGGATTAATCCTGCCTATCCCACACTCTCAGACACTGTTTTCCAGACCCTAACCCCTTGATTAATTCTGCCTATCCCACACTCTCAAGCGCTGTGTTCCAGACACTAACCCCTGGATTAACCGGATTTACCCCAAACTCTCAGTCACTGTGTTCCAGACCCTAACCCCTGGATTAATCCTGCCTATCCCACACTCTCAGACACTGTGTTCCAGACTCTAACCCCTGGATTAATCCGGTTTATCCCACTCTCTCAGGCACTGTGTTCCAGACCCTAAATCCTTGAATTAATCTGGTCTATCCCACACTCTCAGTAACTTTGTTCCACAACCTAACCCCTGGATTAATCCAGTCTCCCCCACATTCTCAGGCAGTGTGTTCCAGAACCTAACCCGTGGATTAATCCGGCCTACCCCACACTCTCAGGCACTGCGTTCCAGACCCTATCCCCTGGATTAATCAAGTTTAACCCACATTATCAGACACTGTTTTGCTGACCCTAACCCCTGGATTGATCCGGCCTATCCCAATCTCTCAGGCACTGTGTTCCAGACCCTCATACCTGAATTAATTCAGTCTCCTGCTCACTCTCTGGCACTGTGTTCCAGATCCTAACCCCTGGATTAATCCGGCCTAACCCACATTCTCAGGCACTGTGTTGCAAACACTAACCCCTGGATTAGTCTGGCCAATCCCACTCTCTCAGGCACTGTGTTCCAGGCCATAACCCCTGGATTAATCTGGCCTATCCCTGACTCTCAGCCACCCTGTTTCAGACCCTAAACCCTGTATTAATCTGGCCTATCCAACACTCTCAGAAACTGATTCCAGACCAAAACCCCTGCATTAATCCGCCTTATTCCATACTCTCAGACACTATGTCCCAGACACTAACCCCTGGATTAACCGGGACTACCCCACACTCTCAGGCACTGTGTTCCAGAACGTAACCCCTGGATTTCTCCAGCGAATCCCACACTCTCAGGCACTGTGTTCCAGACTCTAAGCCTTCGATTAATCCAGCCAAACCCACAACCTCAGACACTGTGTTCCAGACCCTACCCGTGGATTAATCAGGCCTATCCCACACTCTCAGACACTGTGTTCCAGACCCTAACCCCTGGATTAATCAGGCCTAACCCACACTCTCAGACACTGTGTTCCAGACCCTAACACCTGGATTAATCCTGCCTATCCGAATCTCTCAGGCACTCTGTTCCAGACCCTAACTCCAGAATTAATTCGGCCTCCCGAACATTCTCAGGCACTGTGTTCCAGAGCCTAACCCCTGGATAAATCCGGCCTCCCCCACACTCTCAGGTACTGTGTTCCAGAGACTAACCCCTGGATTATTCCGGCCTAACCCACATTCTCAGACACTGTGTTCCAGACCCTAACCCCTGGATTAATCCGGCCTATCCCACACTCTCAAACACTGTTTTCCAGACACAAACCCCTGGATTATTCCGGCCTATCCCACATTCTCAGGCACTGTGTTCCAGTCCCTACCCGTGGATTAATCTGGCCTATCCCACACTCTCAAACACTGTTTTCCAGACCCTAACACCTGGATTATTCCGGACTATCCCATGCACTCAGGCACTGTGTTCCAGACCCTAACACCTGAATTAATCCGTCCTCCCACACACTCACAGACACTATATTCCTGACAATAATCCCTGGATTAATCCGGCCTATCCTGCACTCTCAGACACTGTGTTCCAGACCCTAACCCCTGGATTGACTCGGCCTCCCGAACACTCTCAGGCACTGAATTCCAGACACTTACCCCTTGATTAATCCGGGTTATCTTATACTTTCAGGCACTGTGTTCCAGACCCAAACCTCTACATTAATCCGGCCACCCCCAAACTCTCCGGCACTGTGTTCCAGACCCTAACCCCGAGATTAATTCGGCCTCCCCACACTGTGATCCAGTCCCTAACCCCTGGATTGCCTGAGAATGTGGGCAGGCCGAGTCATTGTGTTCCAGACCCTATCCCCTGGATTAATCCGGCCTATCCCACCCTCTCAGGCACTTTGTTCC
>NW_025209024.1:0-1646 GCF_004010195.1 Chiloscyllium plagiosum | reverse complement strand
TCCGGCCTATCCCACGCACTCAGGCACTGTGTTCCAGACCCTGACCCCTGGATTTATCCAGCCTCCCCCACACTCTCAGGCACTGTGTCCCAGAGCCTAACCCCTGGATTAATCCGGCCTACACTACACTCTCAGGCACTGTGTTCCAGATTCTAACCCGTGGATTAATCCGGCCTATCCCACACGCTCAGGCACTGTGTTCCAGACCCTCACCCCTGGATTTATCCAGCCTCTCCCACACTCTCAGGCACTGTGTTCCAGAGCCTAGCCCCTGGATTAATCCGGCCTACCCCACACTCTCAGGCACTGTGTTCCAGAGTCTAACCCGTGGATTAATCCGGCCTATCCCACACGCTCAGGCACTGTGTTCCAGACCCTAACCCCTGGATTTATCCAGCCTCCCCCACACTCTCAGACACTGTGTTCCAGACACTAACCCCTGGATTAATCCGGCCTAACCCCACTTTCTCAGACATTGTGTTCCAGACCCTAAACCCTGGATTAATTCCGCCTCCCCACACTCTCTGGCACTGTGTTCCAGACATAATCTCTGGATTAATCCGGCCTATCCCACACTCTCAGGCACTGTGTTCCAGACTCTAACTCCAGAATGAATTCGGCCTGCCGAACACTCTCAGGCACCGTGTTCCAGAGCCTAACCCCTGGATTAATCCGGCCTATCCCACACTCTCAGACACTGTGTTCCAGACACTAACCCCTGGATTAATCCGACCAAACCATCACTCTCAGACTCTGCCTTCCACACCCTAACCCCGGATTAAACCAGCCTATCCCACTCTCTTCGGCACAGTGCTCCAGACCCTGACCTCTATATTACAGAGTCCTACCCTGCACTCTCAGGCACCATGATCCAGACCATAACCACTGGATTAACGCGGCCTTACCCACACTCATGGATACCGCGCTCCAGACCCTAACCCCTGGATTGACCCGGCCTATCTCACACTCTCAGGCACTGTGGTCCAGACCCTAATGCCTGGATTAATCCGGCCTATCCCACACTCAAAGGCACTGAATTCCATACCCTAACCCCTGGATTACTCCCACCTATCCCACACACTCAGGCACTGTGTTCCCGACCCTTACCTCTGGATTAATCCAGCCTCCCCCACACTATTAGGGAGTGTGTTCCAGAACCTAACCTGTGCATTAATCCGGCCTAACCCACATTCTCAGGCACTATGTTCCAGACCCTAACCCCTGGATTATTCGGACTTCCCCCACACTCTCAGGCACAGTGTTCCAGACCCTAACCCCTGGATTAATCCGGCCTAACCCACATTCTCAAACACTGTGTTCCAGAACCTAACCCCCAGATGAATCCGGCCTATCCCACACTCTCAGGCGCTGTTTTCCAGACCCTAACCCATGCACTCAGGCACTGTGTTCCAGACCCTAACCCCTTGATTAATCCAGCCAAACCCACACCCTCAGACACTGTTTTACAGACCCTAAAGCCTGGATTAATTCAGCCAATCCCACATGCTCAGACACTGTGTTCCAGACCCTATCCCCTGGATTAATCCGGCCTACTCCACACTCTCAGGCACTGTGTTCCAGAGTCTAACCCGTGGATTAATACGGTCTATCCCACACGCTCAGGCACTGTGTTCCAGACCCTCACC
>NW_025209023.1:10467-15840 GCF_004010195.1 Chiloscyllium plagiosum | reverse complement strand
AGCGCACAGTTTCGCAATCCAGTTGCAAGACACTTCTGTTCATGTGTCTTTGGAATGTAGCTGGTGCGATCTTCATTCCAAAAGACATCACTTTGAATTAATATATACAATTTGGGGTTTCAAATACAGAAACATTTTTCGGGTTTCTCTGATAAATGTACCTGCCAAAAACCACGCATTAAGTCCAAATTTGCGGCTTATCCAACTTTCTCTGTACAGTCCTCTAATCTTGGTGTTGGGTATGAGTCGGATTTTGTCATGGCTTTGATTTTTGGACAGTCCACACAACATCGTTGACCCCGTTAGTTTTCAGAACCAACACGATTGGCGAACTCTTCTCAATCTGACTAGGTTAGATGGAAGCTTTTGATCATCACAATCATTTTCTTCTGCATCTTTGCGGATTTGAGAGGATCAACTCTCTAAATGTGCTTTTTTTTCTGAACAGCATTTCCTAATCCCACCTCATGCAAAATAATATTAATCCTCCCCACCTCATTAATGCATATGCCCTCATACTGTTGCAACAAGCATTTTAACTGGGTAATTTACTTCTGAGCCAGAAAGTTCAGTAAACTCTCCCATCCCTCAAGGACATTCTCATTATTTAACTTATTTTGAGGCCCATCAAACTCCCCGACATCTGGATTTCATACCGCACTCTGTAGGGCAGTAGCTCGAGCATGTTTCTCCAATTCTCTGCGGCTAATATAGTAAGATTTTAACACGTTCACAAACCTGCCTGTATGTGCTTCGTTTCCCTGTGAATCCATCACCCCCTCATTTTCCATAACAGCATGCTTGTTTGAAATGGGGATAACCAAAGTAGACTCCTGCACTAACTGCCTATTTCCCTTAATATTCCTAGAGTTAACCCATCTATGTGACAATAAGTGTGACTTTCCCCCTTCCTATATCTGCCATCCATCACATCCCCTTGCTGTTGCACATTCTTCAGTGCCTCTAACTGTCTCTCCAACAGATCCTTTCCATCTGATAGCATTCACAATCATCGTCAGTTATGGCAGATATCTTCCACAGTAAACCGTAAAACTTCTTAAATTCCCACATCCGACAAGATTAGCATATCATTCCACTAAAGGCCATGTTTGCTCCTTCACAATCTACAGACCCAGAAATTCACATTGTCTTATTCCTCTACAAACTAATGCTTCAGGTTAAATTAATAGTTACGGCTTAGATTTTAGGATTAGTCAAGAGACATATCTAAATAGATATATATATAAAATCAAGAAAGAACCCAATGTACTCACTACTGCAGACTTTCTGTACGCCATACTTAAAACTGTTCACTTATCTGTTGCTGTGCTGTGACCTCGCCCAGAAAGGTGCCTCCAAGATCAGTTGTGAATTTCATAATTTGTTTATTTTCCCAGACGCACTCCGATGCCCAGCAATGCATGAATTCAATCAGCAAAGGGAGTAACAGTACAAGTTCACTGTGTGTCAGTTTCTTTCTCTCTCTCCCTCTTGCACTGACCTCACCATGTGCTTCCTATGTCAGTACTTTTGTTTTAAAACTGCTGTTCTTTTGACGTTGTTCTTCAAAGTTTCAAAACAATGCAGCAGCACATAAAACAGTATTGCTGCTCCTAAAATTGCGAGGAAATCACCTGAAACACTTAAAATACCTAAATAGAAGCAGCACTTGCATCCAGAGGTTTTTCAGTCCTCCGTCTTGGATTACCCAGAACCCTGCATGCCAAACGTCCTTTCTGAAACTGTAATAAAGTCATACACTAACAATACCACACCACCCCCTCTTTTACCATCTTCCATGATAGTACTGAAAAGTTGAAATACCTGAACTTTCAACCACTATTCCAGTCCCTGATCTACACATGTCTCTGAAATGGCCACAACATCGAAATCCCACGTATCAACTCATGCAGTAACGTCAACCATCTGATTCTGAATGCTCCTGGCGTTGACGTAGACATATTTCAAACCAACTTGCTTGTCGATGACCTCTTGCCATCTACGAAACTTATTTCTGACCTCATTACATGAATCCTCCTGCATATTTGAACTACAATTTATGTTCACATCTCCATGCTGACTTAGTTTCGTCACACCCGAAAAACATGAGCAAATCTCCCACGTGCCCACCAGCACGCCAAGATATTGGCATCACTCTGGTTCAGCTGAAGATCATCCTTTTTGTAGAGATGACCCTTCCACCAGGAAAAGCACCATTTACCCATGAATACAAACATTTTTCCTGCTGCGCCATCCCTGCAGCCACGTGTTCAACTCCTTTCTCTCGCTCTCCCTCGTCTCGCTAGCACGTGGCATGGGCAGCAAACCAGAGATAACAACTCTGTTTGCTCTGGTGTTAATTTTCCAACCCAGCACGCTGAATTTCTGACTGAAATGCTCTCATCTCTTCCCATCTGTGTCGCTAGTGCCTATACAGACCATGACTTGGGGCTGCATCCCTCCCGCCCAAGGATCCAAAAAACATAATCAGAGACGTCACGAAATCTGGCCCTGGGAGGAACACACAAACCGCAAGTCTCCCTCTTTCCAACAGAACCACCAATTTGTTCCTCTAAATATGGAGTCGCTAATGACTAATGCTTTTCTCCTCTACCCGCTTCGTTCTGAGCAACAGGGACAGAAGATGTGCCAGAAGCCTGTGCCACACTACTTTGCACTGGTAATTACAGCTGTCACCCCAGGAACATCCAAAATGGTTTACTTGTTATTCAATGCAACGGCCGCAGGGGATCCCTGCACTGCCTGCCAGTTCTCATTCCGTTCCCTCCAATATCTGCTTGGACATGACGTGTGACTACCTCCCTGTAACTCCTCTCAGTTACCGTCTTCACCTTCCGAATGATCCGAAGTTCATCCGTTCCAGCTCGTTTCCTAAGGCGGTTTTCAAGGAGCTGGGGTTGGGTGAACTTCCCGCAGATGCAGTAAGCAGGGACTCCAGTAGTGACACTTACTTCCACAATCTACAGGAATAACATTCAACCACCCTAGCCTCCATTCCCAATAATACTACCGAAAAAGTCCACGCCCTCACAACTTTCTGTGTAAAAACCCTGCCTCTGACATCTGTCTTAAATCTATCACCCCTCAATTTGTAGCTGTGCCCAATCATACAAGCTGACGCTATCATCCAAGAATGAAGCGTTTCACTGTCTATCCCATCGAATGCTCTGATCATCTTGTATGTCATTATCAAATGTCATCTTACCCTTCTTAATTTCAATGAGAACAGAACCAAGTCCCTCAGACTTTCCTCAAGAATCCCTCCCTCCAGATCAGGCAATATCATGATAAATCTCCTCTGCAACTTTTGCAATGCTTCCACAACTTTCCTGTAATGGGACCAGAACTGTACACAATATTCTAAGTGCGGCCACACAAGGAATTTGTACAGTTGCAGCAAGACATTACGGCACCAGAACACAGTGACTCCACCTATTAAACCAAACACAAAGTATGCCTTCTTAATAGCACTATCAACCTGGGTGACAAATTTCAGGGATCTGTGCACGTGGTCTCCAAGATCCCTCTGCACGTACTCACTAACAAGAATCTTGATATTGACCAAGTATTCTGCCGTCCTGTTATTCTTCCCAAAGTGAATCACCTCACATTAACCTGCACTGAACTCCATTTGCCACCTCTCAGCTCAATTCTGTAGTTTATCCAAGTCTCCCTGGAAACTGCTACATTCTTCCACACTCCCACCACTCCACTTTGCTGTCAATTGCAAACCTGCTAACCCATACACATATGCTTGCATTCCAGTCATTTGTAAAAATGACAAACAGCAGTGGTCCTAAAACAGAACTCAACCCCTTTATTCTCTATGTCTTTCGCTCCCCTTTCTCTGTCTCCCTTTCCCTTCCACTCTCCGTCCGCTTCTTCTCTCTCTCTTTGCTCAGCCATGAACCTTCTCTCTCACTCTCTTCGCTTCTCTCTCTTTCTCTTTCTTCTCTCTCTTTCTCTTTTTCTCTCACTTTGCATACTCTATTTTCCTCAATTATAACTTAAGCGTTTCTATGTCTACTGCAATTGTCCGTTTCCCTAATACACCTAAGTGTTTGAGCAAGTCGCTTATAATTTCAGCTTTACTTTTGTCCTTGTTTAAACCCAGTTCTAACTTCTTTGCTAATTCTAAAATATGTTGTCTTTTGGTTTCCTTCTGAACTTTCTTGAAAGATTTGCGAATCATCTTCAAATACAAGCACCTCTTTAACAATGTTAAGATGTATTTCCTTCACTTATAATTGAATCAACCACAAGTCACTGAAATTAAACAAATTGCCGGGTCGACGATTTATTTAAAGACCTAGGACGCTAACGGGCAAGTGCTGAAATCTACTGGGCTTTTTCTTCCCCCAAATCGATTCAAGTCTGTGCAAATCGCAAACTGGATCAGTGTGAACGCTTCAAATCGCGGACGAACGCCCCGAAGCTGTATGCTGACATGCTGTTCTCCCCTCTGCTAATTAAAATCATCATCACAAAAGAAGATTCGCTGCGTGCTGTAAACTGTTAAAATTCGGGAGGCAAAGATATATGTCAGAATTCACTATTTAAAGTAAAATTTAACCACTGTATTCTTGAAGTCAAGCAGAGAATGATAAAGCTAATAACTGTTTCTAATTCCTTTCTCTTCACCCTGTCTTTGACCTCCTACTCTCCAATGTTAGTCCGATACAAATACCCGATTAGGATTTAATAAACAAACACGTAGCCAAACCAGTCAGCTTTGCTCAGTTTCCTCCATAGATATTCTCTGTAGATTCTACCCAGATCGGTTTCGATGTTGTGCTGTGCAAACTCCTTCCCCAGGCAGATACCTCCTCGAGAGCTCGAGCTCCGAGTCTCTGTGGCAATTCTCCCTTTATCTGTTCCAAATGCCCTGGTTTATACCACAAAGCATCGGATGGTTTCACTGTTTTCAATATAATCAAAATATTAAATTCAAACTTAATGGATTTTGATATCACGGGGCATAATTTAAACTGATTGGCCTAATTAGCATTTGTTTACTTTTGTCATGGAAGCGCAGTTACCCTTTTAGAGTCGACCATGCTTTAAATTGTTCAGAACACTTTGTGCTGTGTCAGTCAGTTTTGCTAGCTTTTCAACTATCTTAAAGGTACAGTACCTCAACAAGTTAATAACCAAATATGTGCAAGATAGTTTGATTGCCCATACTCAAATTGCCCATCGTATTCTATGATGTGGCAGCCAGTTGTATTCGTCATTGGGAATGCTGGTTTGGGTGGATGGGTAGTCTTAGTGTGCACTGCGTGCGTTGAATGGCCTGCTTCCACAAAGTATGAAATCAATGATCTAAAATAAATGTCCACGTCACTCAGACAC
>NW_025209023.1:0-5498 GCF_004010195.1 Chiloscyllium plagiosum | reverse complement strand
CATTTGGTTAAGTGAATCAAAGGCAATGTTTCCAAGTCTGCTGACAGCACTAAACGATGTCGGAATGTAAGTGGATGAGGAGGATGTGAAAATACTCCAAGGTGTTTAAGACATATGGAGTGAATTGGCAAATACGTGGCGGATAAAGAACAACGTCGATAGATGTAACGTTGGACACTTTGTTGGGAAACATGGAATGGTAGTCTATCATTTAAAAGGAAATTGGTCGAAAAATGTTGATCTTTAAGCGACATTAATTCATTTTCTGAATCCTTCTGCAAATTCCTTCAAAGTTCATGCAAGGCAGTGAGTTCTGAAGCCAGAAGTTAATACGGGAAATATCATTGACACGCGAACCAGTGTACATAGACCCACCCAAGTGGGTAGCTATAAAATTGAAAGGGACTTGGATCTCCCCGTGAACCAGTAACTAAACACAATAATGTAGGAACTGAAAGCAGATCGGAAGGTAAATGAATCGTTGACCTTTATTTCAGGGGGATTTGAGACAGGAATGCCTGACTGTAGCTCTACAGAGCCTCAATAAGAAAACATCTCGAACATTGTGCAGTATTCTGTGCAGTTTGGGCTTTTTGCAGAATAAAGGACAACGTTGACATTGAGGGAATGCAGTGAAGGATGACAAGACAGGTCTCCGAGATGACAGGAACGTTGTGGTATCAGAATTCCTGTCAAATGGACCTGTATTCCATGGGGTTTAGGAAAATGTGTGTGGAGATCTCAGTGAAATATCTAAAATACTGACAGTGAGACAGGTTGGAAGCAGGGATGATAACTCTTCTGCCTGCGATATCTAAAACAAGGGGACACACTGACAGATACAGAAAGCCTCTCAGCATTGTGACGGGAATAAGTATCTGCACTCAGAGACTGGTGACCATGCAGAATTCGCTATCACTTAAGGCTGTGCAAGTAAAGGCACTGCATATAACTTAGGATTTCTAGACACTAAAAGTATGTGGAAAGGACAAGAGTATAGTGTGGAGATAGAGGATCAGCTATAATTATGTTGTGTTGGATCGAACACAGGGTGAACCAAAGGCACTACTGTAGTTCCCATTACATAGTATCCTAACGTCAATCACGTTAAGTAATAGATTACAGCTGAATGTGAGTATGGCATTTGCTGAAAATCAGGGTTGAAGAGTGTGGCGTTGGAAAAGGACAGCAGGTTAAGGAGTATCCCAGGAGCATGCAATCGACGTTTTGGGTATCAATTCTTCATTCGGAATGCGGGGTGCCTACCCGTCACAAACATTCTTGTGTCGGGTAGGGACCCCGCATTCCGAATGAAGAATGAAGATGTTTCTGTGCAGTCTGTGGGAACGCTCTATAAATGTTCTCACAAGCTCACAAGTGTTCTCTGAAGGATCCGTCGTCATTTCCGCCACCTCCAAACGGACCCCAGCACCTGGGATATATTTCCCTCCCATCCCCTATCAGTGTTCCGAAAAGACCACTCCCTCTGTGACTCCCTCGTCAGGTCCACACCCCTCACCAACCCAACCTCCATTCCCGGCACCCTCCCCTGCAACCCCAAGAAATGCAAAACTTGCGCCCACACCTCCCCCCTTACTTCCCTCCCAGGCCCCAAGGGATCCTTCCATATCCACCACAATTTCACCTTCACCTCCACACACATCATTTCCTGCATCCGCTGCACACGATGTGGCCTCCTCTACATTGGGGAACGTCTACTTGTGGAACGTTTCAGAGAATACCTCTGGGACACACGGACCAACCAACTCAACCACCCCGTGGCTCAACACTTCAACTCTCCCTCCCACTCCGCCAAGGACATGCAGGTCCTTGGACTCCTCCATCGCCAGACCATAGCAACACGAGGGCTGGAGGTAGAGCGCCTCATCTTCCGCCTAGGAAACCTCCAACCACAAGGGATGAACTCAGATTTCTCAAGTTTCCTCATTTCCCCTCCCTCCCACATTGTCTTAGTCCCAACCCTCGAACTCAGCACCACCTTGCTAACCTGCAATCTTGTTCCTGACTCCTCCGCCCCCAGCCCCACTCCGGCCTATCATCCGCACCTTAACCTCCTTCCATCTATCGCATTTGCAACGCCCCTTCCCCAAGTCCCTCCTCCCTAACTTTTATCTTAGCCTGCTTGGCATATTTTCCTCAATCCTGAAGAAGGGCTCATGCCCGAAACGTTGATTCTCCTGCTCCTTGGATGCTGCCTGACCTGCTGCGCTTTTCCAGCAACACATTTTCAGCTTTCTTCTCTGAAGGATCGACAAGACTGAGTTTCCCATTTCCTTTTCCGCTACCGAGGCTGGGGCTGGGTGTTCAGTCCAGTTTTGAGCTTTAAGACCTCAGAGCAGTTTTATCCAATTGAATGTCTTTCATGGCCATTTCAGACACCAATGAAGAGTTTATCACATATCTCAGTGCGACAGCGGGCGCACAGAGAAGGGAACCGGAAGGTACGCGGAAACCAGTTTAAATTAACGTTTTTCTTTTCGCAGTTTGTGTGTTTTTTTCAACTAGGAGCGGGAACCCGGAAGTCGTCAACAGAGGCTTCTGGGAAGGTAAGATGTTTGAGTGGAGAAGGAACCCGAGACACTACACGTGTAGTGTCTCCCACCCTTTCTCCTCCTGCAGCCTAAAAAAAAAGGTCTCAGTCGGCTGAACAGGTAAGCTACTTCGTGTTCTTGTTTTGGAGACTAAGCGTAGAGTTACTGTGGTTCTGTTCGCCGAGCTGGGAATTTGTGTTGCAGACGTTTCGTCCCCTGTCCAGGTGACATCCTCAGTGCTTGGGAGCCTCCTGTGAAGCGCTTCTGTGATGTTTCCTCCGGTATTTTTAGTGCTTTGAATCTGACGCTTCCGGTTGTCAGTTCCAGCTGTCCGCTGCAGTGGTCGGTATACAGGGTCCAGGTTGATGTGCTTATTGATTGAATCTGTGGATGACTGCCATGCCTCTCGGAATTCCCTGGCTGTTCTCTGTATGGCTTTTCCTATAATAGTAGTGTTGTCCCAGTCGAATTCATGTCGCTTGCCATCTGCGTGTGTGGCGAAGAAGGATAGCTGGTCGTGTCGTTTCGTAGCTAGTTGGAGTTCGTAGCTAGTTAGCTGTCTTCCTTTTTGTTCAATGTGTACACGAATTGTACAAAATCCCATGCAAGGACGGCACAAAACACTACAAAACACTCGGCGAACAGAACCACAACAACGAGCACCCGAGCTATAAATCTCCTCACAAACGTTGAACATCGACTGGTGTAGAGTTATGGCAGTGCAGGCAGTGAAATGCTCCTCCTGCAGGATATTTGAGGTAAGGGTTGACCACCCATGCTCCTGCCGACTTCACCTGCATCCAGCTCCAGCTCCTCACAGACCGCGTTAGGAAACTGGAGCTGGAGTTGGATAAACTGAAGATTATTTGAGAGGGTGATAGATAGATGCTACAGGGACATAGTTACGCCAGAGAACAGAGGTAGTTGTGTAACAGTTACAGGTGGGAAGGGGAGGAAGCAGGCAGTGCAGGGATCCCCTGTGGTCGTTCCCCTTATCAATAAGTATATCGCTTTGGATACTGTTGGGGGGGACGGCCGAGCAGGGGTCAGCTGCAGTGACCGGGTCTCTGGCACGAGGTCCGGCTCTGAGGCCCAGAAGGGAAAGGGGGAGAGGAGGAGAGCGGTATATTTGGAGACTCTATAGTTAGAGGGGCAGACAGGCGGTTCTATGGACATGGGCGAGATTCTCGGTTGCTTTGTTGATTCCCGGGTGCCAGGGTTCGAGACGTCTCAGACCGTTTCTTCAGAATCCTTAAGGGGAGGGTGTGCAGCCAGAAGTCGTGGTGCACATTGGCACCAACGACATAGGTAGGAAGAGAGTTGGGGTGGTCATTCAGGAGCTCAGGGAGTTAGACTGGAATCTAAAAGCTAGGACGAACAGAGTCGTCATCTCTGAGTTGTTGTCGGTGCCACGTGACAGTGAAGCAAAGAATAGGGAGAGAGTGCAGGTGAACACGTGGCTGCAAGGCTGGTGTAGGAGGGAGGGCTTCAGGTATTTGGACTGCATTCTGGGGAAGGTGGGATCTGTGCAAGCAGGACGGGTTGCACCTGAAACAGAAGGGCACCAATATCCTGGGAGATAGGTTTGCTAACACTCTTCGAGGGGGTTTAAACTAATTTGGCAGGGGGATGGGATCCGGACTTGTAGTCCAACAAGTAGGTTAGTTGTTTTACAGGGTATCCAAGAATATAGGGAGGCTGTGGAGAAGGTAGCACATACAGGGAATACTTGCAGATACAGAGATGGGTTCAAGTGTGTATATTTCAACGCAAGGAGCATGAGACATAAGGTGGGTGATCGGTACTTGGGACTAGGATGTTGTGGCCATCACGTAAACGTGGATAGAAGAAGAACAGGAATGGTTGTTGGAGGTTCCTGGTTACAGAACTTTCAGTAAGATTTGGGAGGGTGGTAAAAAAGGAGGGGGTGGCGTTGCTAATTAGAAATGGTATAACGGCTGCAGAAAAGCAGTTCGAGGGGGATCTGCCTTTGGAGGTGGTATGGACTGAAGTCAGAAATAGGAAAGGAGCAGTCACCTTGTTGGGTGTTTACTATAGGCCCCCCAATAGCAGCAGAGATGTGGAGAAACAGATTGGGAAACAGATTTTGGAAAGGTACAGAAGCAACAGGGTAGTAGCCATGGGCGATGTCAACTTCCCAAATATTGATTGGAAGCTCTTTAGATCAAGTAGATTGGACGGGGCGGTGTTTGTGCAGTGTATCCAGGAAGCTTTTCTAACTCAGTATGTAGATTGTCCGACCGGAGGGGAGGTCATATTGGATTTGGTACTTGGTAACGAACTGGGAAAAGTGATGGGCTTGTTAGTGGATGAACATGTTGGTAATATTGACCACAATTCTGTGATTTTGACCTTGATTATAGAGAGAGATAGGTGCGTGCAACAGGGTAGCATTTACAATTGGGGGAAGGGTAAATACGATGCTGCAAGACAGGATATGAGGAGCATAAGTTGGGAGCATAGGCTACCAGGGAAGGATGTCGTTGAAATGTGGAACTTTTTCAAGGAACAGATACGACGTTTTCTTGATGTGTATGTACCTGTCAGGCAGGAAAGAAATGGTCGTGTGAGGGAACCTTGGTTGACGAGGGAGGTTGAATGTCTTGTAAAGAGGAAGAATGAGTCTTACATAAGGTCGAGGAAACAAAGTTCAGACAGAGCGTTGGAGGGATACAGGATAGCCAGAAGGGAGCTGAAGAAAGGGATCAGGAGAGCTAAGAGTGGGCATGAAAAATCTTTGGCGGATAGAATGAAGGATAACCCCAAGGCCTTTTATGCATACGTGAGAAACATGAGAATGACGAGAACGAGGGTAGGTCGGATTAATTACAGTAGTGGGAGACTGTGGATTGAGTCGGAAGAGATAGGAGAGGTCTTGAATGAGTACTTTTATTCAGTATTTCCAAACGAGAGGGACCGTATTGT
>NW_025209022.1:8542-15837 GCF_004010195.1 Chiloscyllium plagiosum | reverse complement strand
TTTACTCTGTATCTAACACCATGCTGTCCCTGGCAGTGTATGATGGGGGGACGGTGTAGAGGGAGCTTTACTCTATCTAACACCATGCTGTCCCTGGCAGTGTTTGATGGGGGGACAGTGTAGAGGGAGCTTTACTCTGTATCTAACCCCCCTGTCCCTGGGAGTGTTTGATGGGGGGACGGTGTGGAGGGAGCTTTACTCTGTATCTAACACCATGCTGTCCCTGGCAGTGTTTGCTGGGGGGACGGTGTAGAGGGAGCTTAACTCTGTATCTAACCCCCCTATCCCTGGGAGTGTTTGATGGGGGGATGGTGTAGAGGGAGCTTTACTCTGTATCTAACACCCTGTCCCTGGGAGTGTTTGATGGGGGGACGGTGTAGAGGGAGCTTTACTCTGTATCTAACCCCCCTGTCCCTGGGAGTGTTTGATGGGGGGACGGTGTAGAGGGAGCTTTACTCTGTATCTAAGACCATGCTGTCCCTGGGAGTGTTTGATGGGGGGATGGTGTGGAGGGAGCTTTACTCTGTATCTAACTCCCCTGTCCCTGGGAGTGTTTGATGGGGGGGACGGTGTAGAGGAAGCTTTACTCTGTATCTAACCCCCTGTCCCTGGGAGTGTTTGATAGGGGGACGGTGTAGAGGGAGCTTTACTCTGTATCTAACCCCCCTGTCCCTGGGAGTGTTTGATGGGGGGATGGTGTGGAGGGATCTTTACTCTGTATCTAAGACCATGCTGTCCCTGGGAGTGTTTGATGGGGGGACGGTGTAGAGAGAGCTTTACTCTGTATCTAACCCCCCAGTCCCTGGGAGTGGGGGGGACGGTGTAGAGGGAGCTTTACTCTGTATCGAACACCATGCTGTCTTGATGGCAGTGCAGGGTATGGTTATGGATATGTGTTCAAACATTGAAACTTCGATCATAGACTGAACTTGTTCCTGTTCGAAACACAGGTCATTCACAAACTGCGACGTTTCAACCATTACTGCTGGACATTCCAAATTCGGAAAAACTCTTCGAAACGTAAGGCCCCATCTTTTTTGTGGTCGTTTACTCCATCAACATGCGCTGTCTCTCACCGTCACTCTCTCTCTCTCTAAATCAGGGATCACTGGGCAGTGATCAGGAGCAGGAACCCTGGCTGATTTCCCCTCTCTCTCTCTTTAACCCAGGGATCACTGGACAGTGATCAGGAGCAGGAACCCTGGCTGATTCCCCCCCCCTCTCTCCAACCCAGGGATCACTGGCCAGGGATCACTGGACAGTGATCAGGAGCAGGAACCCTATCTGATTTCCCCTCTCTCTCTCTAACCCAGAGATCACTGGGCAGTGATCAGGAGCAGGAACCGTGGCTGATTTCCCCTCGCTCTCTCTCTATCCCAGGGATCACTGGGCAGTGATTAGGAGCAGGAACCCTGGCTGATTTCCACCTCTCTCTCTCTCTCTCTAACCCAGGGATCACTAGACAGTGATCAGGAGCAGGAACCCTGGCTGATTTCCCCCCTCTCCCTCTCTAACCCAGAGATCACTGGACAGTGATCAGGAGCAGGAACCCTGGCTGATTTCCCCCTCTCTCTCTCTAACCCAGGGATCACTGGGCAGTGATCAGGAGCAGGAACCCTGGCTGATTTCCCCGCTCTCTCTCTCTCTAACCCACGGATCACTGGACAGTGATCAGGAGCAGGAACCCAGGCTGATTTCCCCTCTGTCTCTCTCTAACCCAGGGATCACTGGACAGTGATCAGGAGCAGGAACCCTGGCTGATATCCCCTCTCTCTCTCTCTCTCTAACCCGGGGATCACTGGACAGTGATCAGGAGCAGGAATCCTGGCTGATTTCCCCCCTCTCTCTCTCTCTCTCTAACCCAGGGATCACTGGACAGTGATCAGGAGCAGGAACCCTGGCTGATTTCTCCCCCCCTCTCTCTCTAACCCAGAGATCAATTTTTGTGGAAAATTCTACAAGATGTTTGTCCTGTATCTAACCCCATGCTGTATCCGTCCTGGGAGTGTTTGATAGGGGCGGCAGTGTAGAGGGAGCTTTACTCTGTATCTAACCCCCCTGTCCCTGGGGAGTGGGGTATAGTGTAGAGGGAGCTTTACTCTGTATCTAACCCCCTGTCCCTGGGGAGTTGGGGATGGTGTAGTGGGAGCTTTACTCTGTATCTAACCCCCCTGTCCCTGGGGAGTGGGGGATAGTGTAGAGGGAGCTTTACTCTGTATCTAACCCCCTGTCCCTGGGAGTGGGGGACGGTGTAGTGGGAGCTTTACTCTGTATCTAACCCCCTGTCCCTGGGAGGGCGGGGACGGTGTAGTGGGAGCTTTACTCTGTATCTAACCCCCTGTCCCTGGAGTGGGGGGCAGTGTAGAAGGAGCTTTACTCTGTATCTAACCCCCTGTCCCTGGAGTGGGGGGCAGTGTAGAGGGAGCTTTACTCTGTATCTAACCCCCTGTCCCTGGGAGTGGGGGGATGGTGTAGAGGGAGCTTTACTCTGTATCTAACCCCCTGTCCCTGGGGAGTGGGGGATGGTGTAGAGGGAGCTTTACTCTGTATCTAACCCCCTGTCCCTGGGAGTGGGGGACTGTGTAGAGAGAGCTTTACTCTGTATCTAACCCCCTGTCCCTGGGGAGTGTGGAGGACGGTGTAGAGGGAGTTTTACTCTGTATCTAACCCCCTGTCCCTGGGGAGTGGGGGGATGGTGTAGAGGGAGCTTTACTCAGTATCTAACCCCCTGTCCCTGGGGAGTGGGGGGACGGTGTAGAGGGAGCTTTACTCTGTATCTAACCCCCTGTCCCTGGGAGTGGGGGACTGTGTAGAGGGAGCTTTATTCTGTATCTAACCCTCTGTCCCTGGGGAGTGGGGGATGGTGTAGAGGGAGCTTTACTCTGTATCTAACCCCCCTGTCCCTGGGAGTGGGGGGACGGTGTAGAGGGAGCTTTACTCTGTGTCTGACAGAGTAGGGAGGAGGAGAAGGAGGGTGCTGTGCGCTCCGTCTCTAACCTGCTGCATTTGCCTACGTACAGGCCCATCCAGGGCCCCCGAGATGCCGTCCCTGTGCTGCCTGGGGAAGTCGGCCGACGGGAAAGACCTGGAAAAGCGGCCGGTGGCCGGAGGGAGGCTGACCGAGGAGGAAGAGGATGACCTGGAGGAACTGGAGGAAGATGACAGCCCAGCCTCAGGGGACCTGGTGATGGGCGACTACCCTCGCCACCCGTCCAGCCACCCCTTGGATCCCTCGCCAGCCCAGCACCCTTACTCCCACTACCCTGGCCTCTGGTACCCGGCCCTGCCCTCGGAGACCCGCAGCAACGGCTCCGAGCGTTGGTGCCCGCCATTGGCGGCGGCTTCTTCCTCCATTGCCCGTTCCCGGAATCGCTCCCAGGCCTCTCTGTCTCCCAGTCCCAGGGTGGGCACCCCCCTCTGGGAGGTCTCGGCGTCCTGCCGCCTTCCCGAGCGCCGGCTGGGCCCGGAGGCCCCCTCCCGCCGCTGCCTGACCCCTGACCCTTCCCGGACCTTGGCGCTAGGCCTCGGCCCTCTCTCTGGGCCCCGCGGGGCGGCCTCACCCCTCCCCCAGAGGCACTGCGCCTCCTGCGGGCGGCTGCAGACGGGTGACTTCACCCGCCTCAGAGTCCCGGAGCCCGGGCCCCTCTCCCGGGACGGCTACCCGCCTTCGCCGGGGCTGGTGGTAGGCTTCGGCCTAGTCAACGCCAACACCACCTCCTCCTCCAGCTCCTCTCCCGCTCGCCTCCTGCAACAGGGCTGGGCCCCCACCTCCCCCCCACCACCTCCTCATCCTCTCCCACCCCACCCTCCCACCCGGCCCACCTCCCGCGGCCTCGGGGTCAACCCCCAGGTGAACGAGAGGCAGCTGACAGGCAGGGTTGTCTATGACGCCAGGCTGCACAGGGCCATGCTGTCCCGGGGAGGGGACACCGAGTCCCAGGACCAATCCAAGGCCGGGTATCAGCAACCCCGCCAGGCCAAGACCCCCACCCAGTCCTGCCAAGGGAAGTGCCAACACCCCACGCCCCCTGACCCCTTCGACGCCCCCTGCTATGTCAACCAGCAGTGAGGGCGTGCGTGGGGAGGGGAGGTCCGTGAAGTGGGAGGGCTTAGAGGAGGGGGTAATGTCAGATGGGGCGGGGGGGGGGCCAATGGGCAGATTGGCGAAACAAACCCCTCTCGCCCAACCTTCCCGTTCACCATCCAATCCCTCCAGCTCCTCGCATCAACCCTTGGGTCAGCTATGGTCTTTACAGAGAGAGAGAGAGAGAGAGAGAGAGAGAGAGGCTAGAGAAATACCGAAGTAATTGAGTTATGTGAAAGGTCCCATAAACCCTTACCCTTCCTCTCCAGCTCACCCTCCTAACCCCAACTCCCAACACTCTTCATAAAGCATTACTGAGGCCTCATGTCAACACTGAGTGTTTCTGGTCAGTTATTTCTCATTGAGTCTTATCGGTCTTCACTCCTCGAGAGCTAGAGTCCCCGAGTGATAGTGTCCCAGAGCGATAGTGTCCCAGAGCGATAGTGTCCCAGGGTGATAGTGTCCCAGAGCGATAGTGTCCCAGTGCGATAGTGTCCCAGAGCGATAGTGTCCCAGAGCGACAGTGTCCCAGAGCGATAGTGTCCCAGTGCGACAGTGTCCCAGAGCGACAGTGTCCCAGAGCGACAGTGTCCCAGAGCGATAGTGTCCCAGAGCGATAGTGTCCCAGAGTGATAGTGTCCCAGAGCGACAATGTCCCAGAGCGATAGTGTCCCAGAGCGATAGTGTCCCAGAGCGATAGTGTCCCAGTGCGATAGTGTCCCAGAGCGACAGTGTCCCAGAGCGACAGTGTCCCAGAGCGACAGTGTCTCAGAGCAATAGTGTCCCAGAGCCACAGTATCCCAGAGCGACAGTATCCCAGAGCGACAGTGTCCCAGAGCGACAGTGTCCCAGAGCGACAGTGTCCCAGAGCGACGGTGTCCCAGAGCGATAGTGTCCCAAGGCGACAGTGTCCCAGAGCGACAGTGTCCCAGAGCGACAGTGTCCCAGAGCGACAGTGTCCCAGAGCGACAGTGTCCCAGAGCGACAGTGTCCCAGAGCGACAGTGTCCCAGAGCGACAGTGTCCCAGAGCGACAGTGTCCCAGAGCGACAGTGTCCCAGAGCGACAGTGTCCCAGAGCGACAGTGTCCCAGAGCGACAGTGTCCCAGAGCGACAGTGTCCCAGAGCGACAGTGTCCCAGAGCGACAGTGTCCCAGAGCGACAGTGTCCCAGAGCGACAGTGTCCCAGAGCGACAGTGTCCCAGAGCGACAGTGTCCCAGAGCGACAGTGTCCCAGAGCGACAGTGTCCCAGAGCGACAGTGTCCCAGCGAGCGACAGTGTCCCCGAGCGACAGTGTCCCAGAGCGACAGTGTCCCAGAGCGACAGTGTCCCCGAGTGACAGTGTCCCAGAGCGATAGTGTCCCAGAGCGATAGTGTCCCAGAGCGATAGTGTCCCAGTGTGACAGTGTCCCAGTGTGACAGTGTCCCAGAGTGACAGTGTCCCAGAGCGACAGTGTCCCAGAGCGACAGTGTCCCAGAGCGACAGTGTCCCAGTGTGATAGTGTCCCAGAGCGACAGTGTCCCCGAGTGACAGTGTCCCAGAGCGACAGTGTCCCTGTTGACAGTGTCCCTGTTGACAGTGTCCCTGTGTGACAGTGTCCCTGTGTGACAGTGTCCCAGAGCGACAGTGTCCCCGAGTGACAGTGTCCCAGAGCGACAGTGTCCCAGAGCGATAGTGTCCCAGAGCGACAGTGTCCCAGAACGACAGTGTCCCAGAGCGACAGTGTCCCAGAGCGACAGTGTCCCAGTGTGATAGTGTCCCAGAGCGACAGTGTCCCCGAGTGACAGTGTCCCAGAGCGACAGTGTCCCTGTTGACAGTGTCCCTGTTGACAGTGTCCCTGTGTGACAGTGTCCCTGTGTGACAGTGTCCCAGAGCGACAGTGTCCCAGAGCGACAGTGTCCCTGTGTGATAGTGTCCCAGAGCGACGGTGTCCCAGAGCGACAGTGTCCCTGTGTGATAGTGTCCCCGGGTGACTGACTAACAGAGCCATCGAGTCCCAGAGCGATAGAGTCATGGTGTGATAAGCCCCTGGAGTCCGACTCCAAGATGACTGAAGTGGTGAAGTGATACTGACCTTGTGTGGTCGAGGCTCGGAGTCTGAGTGTCCCTCGGCTTCCCATTC
This sequence comes from Chiloscyllium plagiosum, assembly GCF_004010195.1. Classification (NCBI taxonomy): domain Eukaryota; kingdom Metazoa; phylum Chordata; class Chondrichthyes; order Orectolobiformes; family Hemiscylliidae; genus Chiloscyllium; species Chiloscyllium plagiosum. The sequence goes on along the minus strand of NW_025209022.1, from coordinate 9,629 downwards.
CCGGGGCGATTGACCGATCCGTCCAGAGGTCTCTTCCAGCACGGATACTGAAACTTTAGCCCAACCAGTCTGTGCACAATCCCTGAATTAAACTCGACCGCGCTCCCTGAACTTGGCCCATGTACTTATCCAAATGAGTTTTAAACCTGTGTACATGTCCCCGGTCCTCCAGCTCCTCCTGTGGGGGAGTCCTTTCCATACGCAATCTGTCCAAACGTTGCCCCTCGCCATGTTTGAAAACCTGCGTCGTTTCACCTTAAAGGTATCTCCCCTTCTACTCTGGGAAAAATGGACCTGTCATTCGCCCTCTCATGATTTTATAAACCTCGATAAGGTCACCCTCTCCAGTGAAAACAGCCCCCAGCCTCTCCCTTTGACCCGGACCCTCCGACATCCTGGTAAATCTCTTCCAAGCCCTCTCTGAGTGTCGACTGAACTGGGGCACTGTACCCCTGAAGCGGTCCTACCAACTTACTGTCCAGCCTCAGCGTGACGTCCCCAACTCCTCCCGTGTTTGCGGGGGGGGGGGTCAAATGGGACTGAGTCAGAGATGGGAGCGTTGGGGCAAGTGGGGAAGAGGGAGACTGGGGGGGGGTGGGGGCCAGAGCACCATTAAACAGCCAACAGCAGCCCCGTCTCTCATCCCCTGGCTCTGTGGATTCGGCTCTGTGTGGGGGGACGGCTAAGCAGGACGTTGGCGAGGCCACATTTGGACAACAGAATACCAAAGCTGGTCGCCCTCCTATCGGAAGGGCTTGGAGACGGTGCAGAAGAGATTCGCAAGGCTGTTAGGGGCAAGGGGTGGGGAGAGAGGTTGGACGGGCTGGGGGCTGTTTTCCCTGGAACGTCGGTGGGCTGACCCTCGAGGTTTATAGAATCGTGAGGGGGCGTAGACAGTGTTTTAGATTAGATTAGGTTACTTATTACAGTGTGGGAAACAGGCCCTTCGGCCCAACAGGTCCACACCGACCCGCCGAAGCGTAACCCACCCATACCCCTACATTTACCCCTTCACCTAACACTACGGGCAATTTAGCATGGCCAATTCACCCTAACCTGCACATCCTTTGAACTGTGGGAGGAAACC
>NW_025209022.1:3490-5917 GCF_004010195.1 Chiloscyllium plagiosum | reverse complement strand
AGGAGAAAGTTCTTCACCCAGAGAGTGGTGGCTGTGTGGTATGCTCTGCCCCAGAGGGCAGTGGAGTCCCAGTCTCTGGATTCATTTAAGAAAGAGTTGGATAGAGCTCTCAAGGATAGTGGGATTGAGGGTTATGGAGATAAGGCAGGAACAGGATACTGATTAAGGATGATCAGCCATGATCATATCGAATGGTGGTGCAGGCTCAAAGGGCAGAATGTCTATTTAGTTTTAAACAGAACCGAATCTATTAGCAAAGTTCCCGACTGAAACACGAACATTAAGAGAGCACAATGTCGGACCGAAAACCCAACAGATGATTCCTAAGTTCATGCTGCAGTTCCCAATAACTGCAACTCTCCTGATAATCACCACCCCCCCACCCCCCCAACCTTGGCCCATATCTAACCCCAGGAGAGAGGGAAAAAATATCCCAAGCTGGAGCTATCGGGTTTGACTCCAACAGCTCGATCGCGCTGAGAGGCTGAGCTGGGAGAGGCCCACTCCCCCTTCCATTGGACAAATGCCTTTCTCTTTTTAAAAAAATAATAACAGCCTGAAAGCCCTCTGCCTGAGGGCAGTATCTGCTAGCTACAATCAAACTGGCCCTTCCAGGCGCAGACTTTTCGGAGTCTGTGTCTGCCCACCACAGACCACACAGACAAGTACAGCATGGACCAGGCCCTTCGGCCCACGGTGCTGAGCCGAGGTTCAATCCCAATCAGAAGAGCAGTAACCTCACCCGCGCCCCACCCCCCCCCCTCCCTCAACTCAATGCTGTCCACGTGCCTGCCCAGCAGTCGCTTAAACGTCCCCAATGACTCTGCAACCACCACCACCGCTGGCAACGCATTCACAACTCTTTCACGGGCTTAGCGCCGCTGCCTCACGGCGCCCGAGACCCGGGTTCAATTCCAGCCTCGGGCGACTGTCTCTGTGGAGTTTGCAGGTCCTCCCCGTTTCTGCGTGGGTTTCCTCCGGGTGCTCCGGTTTCCTCCCACAGTGCAAAGATGCGCAGGTCAGGGTGAATAGGCCGCGCTAAATTGCCCGCAGTGCTAGGAGAAGGGGTAAATGTAGGGGAGTGGGTGGGTGTGGACTTGTTGGGCCGAAGGGCCTGTTTCCACACTGTAAGTAACCTAATCTAATCCAAAGAACCTTCCTCTGATGTCCCCTTTATACCTTCCTCCTAATATCTTCAAACTATGTCCCCTTGTACCAGTCAATCCTGCCCTGGGGAAAGGTCTCTGGCTATTGACTGTCTCCCTGCCTCACATTATTTTGTACACCTCGATCAGGTCTCCCCTCTTCCTCCTTCTCTCCAGAGAGAAAAGTCTGAGCTGAGTCAAACTGTCTTCGTAAGGCAAGCCCTCCAGTCCAGGCAGCACCCTGGTAAACCTGCTTTGCACCCTCTCCAAAGCCTCGGTATTTTCCCTATAGTGGGGCGACAAGAGCTGGAGGCAATATTCCAAGTGTGGTCCCACCAGGGACTTGTCGAGCTGCAGCAAAACCTCGCGGCTCTTAAACTCGATCCCCCTGTTAGTGAAAGCCAAAGCACCACATGCTTTCTTAACAACCCCAACCACTTGGGTGGCAACTTTGAGGGAGCCGTGTACTTGCACACCCAGATCCCTCTGTTCCTGCACACTGCCGAGAATCCTGTCTTTAATCCTATGTTCAGCATTCGAGTTCGACCCTCCAAAATGCATCCAGGTTGGACTCCATCTGCTGTATCTCAGCCCAGCTCTGCACCCTGCCTGTGTCGCGCTGTAGCCCTCCATAACCATTGACGACACCTCCAGCCTCTGTGTCATCGGCAAATTTTGCCACATCTCCCTATAACTCAGACCGTCGAATCCCCGGAAAAGTCTTCTGTGCTCTTTCTGGTTTAAATGTATCCCTTTCCGATAAATATCCCGCTCCTCAGAAACGTCCTCTCGGACCCACCTCCATCACAGCGCATTCCAGATCCTAACTCTTGAGTAACAAGGTTTCACTGCATCTCACTCCCAGCTCTCTTACTGGAATCGTGGCCACCAGGGATATATTTCCCTCCCCACCCCTCTCCGCCTTCCACAAAGACCGTTCCCTCTGTGACTACCTGGTCAGGTCCACGCCCCTCCCCCCTACGACCCACCCTCCCATCCTGGCACTTTCCCCTGCCACCGCAGGAACTGTAAAACCTGTGCCCACACCTCCTCCCTCACCTCTATCCAAGGCCCTAAAGGAGCCTTCCACATCCATCAAAGTTTTACCTGCACATCCACTAATATCATCTATTGTATCCGCTGCTCCCGATGCGGTCTCCTCTACATTGGGGAGACTGGACGCCTCCTAGCAGAGCGCTTTAGGGAACATCTCAGAGACACCCGCATCAATCAACCAAATCGCCCAGTGGCTCAACATTTCAACTCCCCCTCCCACTCCACC
>NW_025209022.1:0-3484 GCF_004010195.1 Chiloscyllium plagiosum | reverse complement strand
TCTCTGCTCCTTTCTCCCCACCCCTACCCCCCCCCTCCCATTTATCTCTCCACCCCGGAGACTCCCTGCCTCTATTCCTGATGAAGGGCTGTTGCCCGAAACGTCGATTTTCCTGCCACTCGGATGCTGCCTGACCTGCTGTGCTTTTCCAGCACCACCTCTAATCTAGAATCTTGGGACAGTGACCGAATTTCCTTCTTTACCCTGACAAAACTCTTCACGATTCCGAACGAGGGGAATACCTGCACATTTTCTGACGCACTCGGAGAGCTGTTCGCACGGAAACACAGACCCCTCGGTCCAACCCGTCCGTGCCCACCCAGCTATCCGAACCTAACCCAGTCCCCGTGTGCGCCAGCGTTTGCCTCATCTCTCTCTGAAGCCTCCCTTACCTACGTCCCCAATCCAGATGCCTCTTAAATGTTGTCATTGTGCCAGCCTCCACCACTCCCTCTGGCAGCTCATTCCACACACGTACCACCCAATTTGTGTGAAAGCTTTGCCCCTCGGGCCCCATTCCCTTCTCACCTTAAACCTATGCCCCTGTAGTTCTGGACTCCCCCACCCCAGGGGGGAAAGACTTGTCCATTTACCCTATCCATGCCCCTCGTAATCCTCTATAAGGTCACCCCTCAGCCTCCGACGCTCCAGGGAAAACAGCCCCAGCCCGTTCAGCCTCTCCCCGTGTAGCTCAGACCCTCCAACCCTGGCAACATCCTTGTAAATCTTTTCCGAACCCTTTCAAGTTTCACAACATCTTTCTGATAGGAGGGAGACCAGAATTGCACGCGATATTCCAACAGTGACCTAACCAACGTCCTGTACAGCCGCAACATGACCACCTGCTTTCAGTTCGTTCAGGAGGGGTGTCACTGGCTGGGCCAGCCTCTGTTACCCGTCCCAAATTGCCCCCAGAGGGCAGTTGAGAGACATAGAATCCCTGCAGGAACAGGCCCTTCGGCCCAACAGGTCTACACCGACCCCTCCGAAGAGTTACCCACCCAGACCCACCTCCCCTACCCCTGCAATACTATTCAATATTTGCCCCTGACTAATGCACCGAACGCACACATCCCTGGGCACTATGGGTAATTCCAGGGATGTGCTGGTTAGGGTGGGGGGATTGACCGTGCTAAATTACCCATAGTGCCCAGGGATGTGCTGGTTAGGGTGGGGGGATTGACCGTGCTAAATTACCCATAGTGCCCAGGGATGTGCAGGTTCGGGTGGGGATTGGCCGTGCTAAATTACCCATAGTGCCCAGGGATGTGCTGGTTAGGGTGGGGGGATTGACCGTGCTAAATTACCCATAGTGCCCAGGGATGTGCTGGTTAGGGTGGGGGGATTGACCGTGCTAAATTACCCATAGTGCCCAGGGATGTGCTGGTTAGGGTGGGGGGATTGACCGTGCTAAATTACCCATAGTGCCCAGGGATGTGCTGGTTAGGGTGGGGGGATTGACCGTGCTAAATTACCCATAGTGCCCAGGGATGTGCAGGTTCGGGTGGGGATTGGCCGTGCTAAATTACCCATAGTGCCCAGGGATGTGCTGGTTAGGGTGGGGGGATTGACCGTGCTAAATTACCCATAGTGCCCAGGGATGTGCAGGTTAGGGTGGGGATTGACCGTGCTAAATTACCCATAGTGCCCAGGGATGTGCAGGTTAGGGTGGGGATTGGCCGTGCTAAATTGTCCCATAGTGCCCAGGGATATGTGCGTTCGGTGCATTAGTCAGGGGCAAATATTGAATAGTATTGCAGGGGTAGGGGAGGTGGGTCTGGGTGGGTAACTCTTCGGAGGGGTCGGTGTAGACCTGTTGGGCCGAAGGGCCTGTTCCTGCAGGGATTCTATGTCTCTCAACTGCCCTCTGGGGGCAATTAGGGACGGATAACAGAGGCTGGCCCAGCCAGTGACACCCCCCATGAACGAACTGAAAGCAGGTGGGGTCGTGCGTCTGACCAATACTCTGACCAATAAAGGAAAGCAGACCAAAACCGTCTTCACTACCCTATCTACCTGCGACTCCACTTTCAAGGAGCTATGACCCTGCACCCTTGTATCGAAACCCCCTCATTTCATGCGAATAAACCTCTCTTGCACTCCCTCCAGGGATTTAATAACGCGCCCAGGACTGAAGACTCGACTCAGAATGCGGTCTGATCAGTCCCTGAGGATCATCATTTCCTCCCTATCCCACTCTGTGCCTCGATTCAGAAACCCGGGAACCCCAACGATATGAGCTTCCTTAATAACTGCTCCAACTTGCCCGGCCACCTCCAGGGCATCGAGCACGTGACCCCCCCCCCCCAGCACCCACTGCTCCTGCAAGCCCCTCGAAATGTTTCCGAAAACAGCCCGGACGGCTCTGTGTCTCTCCCACCGAGACCTCGCACGACCCCACCTGCTTTCAGTTCGTTCATGAGGGGTGTCACTGGCTGGGCCAGCCTCTGTTACCCGTCCCTAATTGCCCCCAGAGGGCAGTTGAGAGACATAGAATCCCTGTGCAGAAACCTTTGGGGTACAATGGACCTGCACTCCCAGATCTCTCTGCCCATCAACATTTCCCAAGGCTCTTCCATTCATTGTGTAATTCGCTCCAGAATTAGACTTGCCTAAATGCATCACCTCACATTTGTCTGGATTGAAAGCCATCTGCCACTCTTCCACCAACATCTCCAATCTATGTATATCCTCCTGTATTCTCTGACAGTCCCTTATGATTTCTCCCACTCCACCAATCTTCGTGTCATCTGCAAACCGAACCTCAATTCCTTCACCTTTCCCTTGAGGTTTCCCCGCGTGCTGCGGCTTGTGATAGTGGGATTCGGTGACCACACAGTCTGGGACGGTTCGGTCTTAACTCCCTCGGTTTCTTGGTCTTGCTTGAGCTTTCTCCCCCCCCCCACCAACCCCCGAACAAGGGGTGTCACTCCCACCTTTGCGTCCTGCCAAATCATTCCCAAGAGCAAACCGAATCCGGGAATGGACACACTCTGTCACTCACTCGCGCTGTCTTGAGTTGGCACTCCAACCCTGATCTTACATCGGGGGGGAAAACGCTAAATGTCGACCCATTGATCCGAAAAATTCTCACACTCTCGATAACAGATCAGAAAGAGCGCACATTCACACATCCCTTACTAGCAGCAACTGGTTAGCTCCTGGATCTCTCTTGTCCCTTCTCCCACTGGCAGAGATCAGATACGAACTGCACACCCAGCCCCTGCCTGGGCTGTGAATTCTCCTGCAGTTCCTCAGCTCTGCCTGCGGTCTCCTTTCCGACCTTCACTAATGTCACTGGCACAACTTGTTTTCCCCCACGGTGCCCCTTTTCTTTGCTGAAACGAGCAGCACTGTGTCTCTCCGTCCCACCTTCGGGCAGCGGAAACACCTTTCCCCAGGGCCCTTCGAGAACCACTGGCACTGGTCAGTTTCTGGGTCCCCACGCCATTACAGTGAACACACGCACACACACACACGCACA
>NW_025209021.1:981-15835 GCF_004010195.1 Chiloscyllium plagiosum | reverse complement strand
CGTGCCCATTCTGTCGACAATGCAATCAGAAGTGACAAAGACGCTTGTATTTCTGTCGACATAAGGGTGTATGTGAATTGTCCCATCTGTTTATCCCGATTCCAGTTCTGGAAGAGCCCATATAGCCGCTTATGGCGCGTTTTTGTTTCAAAAAATATCTAAGCAAAGCGAAGTGACATGATGGCCGAAACACCCTCTCTGAACGTATTTTTCAGTAACGAAACTGTTCAGCTCTGGGCAGTCGCAACGCCCTCCTTTTGGACAAATGCGTTCCTGTGCAAGATAGGCAAGAAACACATTAGTTCAAATGGCCCCAAACATTCTTGCCCATTCTTGTCTGAACGTCCCACATTGAAAAGCACCATAATTGCGATTAGCGAGATGTTGATGGAGTGGAATGATATTATATATCTGCCTAATCCTGGACTGAGCATTCCGTCTTGATCTTCCAACTCAATTGCCTGCAGTTAATTATAAACAAACTGCGGTTCCTCTACTTCTGAAACATCCTTTACATTTAGCGGGAGAGAAAGAGATAGAGAGAGAAAGACTGAAAAGTTATAAGTTATTCTGAAATATTTATGAAAGTCCTCTGTGCTCCGAATCGCCTTTCCCAATCCCAATTCTCTGGCGATCACCCCATCAGGTGAGACTGATTAACTAGTCACGGCCAACGCCATTTGACGCAAGTCCACATGGAAGATTGTTCAGATTTATTTGTAAAATGGCGTGATTTTTTTCTCCAGGAGGGAACATGCTCTGAAAAAGGTACAGCGGAGTCGAAAACTTTACCTTGCCTTCTCTGACTCCACAGATGCTTTCAGATCTGCTGAGATCCTCGGACAATATCATGTTCTCGTCTCCATGGGTTTTGAAATTGCACGCAATCCTCCAAACACAGAGTGTCAGAAGCACTTTTGGTGCTAGCTAATCTGTCCTCACTACCCGTCCCTACTACCCAGCCCTCAACTAAAACATGAGAATTTGTGTGTTGATTACTTGTCGGAAGCATTCCCTATTCAATCATAACCTTCCCAATTTCTCTGCAGTCCATTTTTATCTACAATGTCCTGTTTCCAGTGTGTGGAAATCTCCACTAAGCTCCAGTCGCAATGGAGGGATGGTGTTGGCATGGGAACACTGCAGCAGGAAGTCTGCAAATCGCTCGCTCCTGAATCCAATTTGATGCTGAGTTCCAATGAGATTGAAAAGGAACGTAATGGGAAAACCACGACGGGAGCATCACGAGCAGGTTAGGTCTCCCTTATTTTTAGGAAATATATCATTCCGTTGGAGAACTTTCACAGAAGGTACAACAGGATAGTCCCCAAGTAGGGAGGGATTGCTTTATGAAAAATAGCTAAACAGAATGGGACTTTAGAAGCTGGGAGCACAAACCAGTGCGGACTTACACAGTCTATGGTAGAGTCTGTGGAGTGCTCGTGAACAGAGGGACCAAAGGGGTGTAGGTACGTAGATAGTTGTAGTGACATCACTGGTCGACAGGGAATTGAACATTGGTTCTGCTGTACGTTCCTTCATTGGTCAGAGCATTGCGTGCAGGAGACGAGATATTATGTTAGATCTGCATAAGAAATTGATGAGGTCACTTTCCGAAAACTTTGAACAGTTCTGGTCTCTCTGCTGCAGGAAGATAACATTAAATGTGGAAGAGTGGAAGAAAAGATTTACAAGCATGTTACGGAGACTGCAGTGTTTATGTTTTGATGACAGGCTGGACAGGCTCGGATTAATTTCCCTGGAGTGCACGCGGATGAGTGGGTATCATCTCGAGATGTAGTAAATCAGAAGGAGCACAGATGAGGTGAATCACTGAGGTGTTCTCCGTTGGTTGGGTGGACCAAAACTAGAGAGTGTAAATTTAAGATTAGAGTCAAGCGAATTAAATGAGAAGAGTGGGGTAACTTTTTCATGCGTGGAATGGTGTGCCTGCAACAGGAGGAGATTGGCCCAGTTTAAGGTTATTTAAATGGTCATTGGATAGACATGGATAAAAATGGAATTGTGTATTTTAAATGGACTTCAGATTAGTTTCTCAGGACGCCGCAGCATCGAGGGTCGAAGGGCCTGTACTGCGCTGTAATGGTCTAAGTTCTATGTTCAATAAGAAAATCCATCCGTCTTGCAATTAAGGTCGATAAACCATTTCCGTTCTTAGTTACCTGTTGCAATTGCAAATCAACCTCCTGAGATTCATGCACAAGTTCACCCAGGTTCCTTTGAATCGCAGCATGCTGCAACTTTTCTCCATTTAAACAAAAAACTGTGTTGCTGTTATGCCTGTCAAAATGAATTACCTTACATTTACCTGAATTGTACTGCACCTGCCACACCCTTGCCCACTCACTTAATCTCTCTCTATTATTCTGCTGTTTTTGTTATACCACTCATCGTAGTATCATGTGCGAACATTGACACGTTTCACATGACCTAAAATTCCAAATCATCGATATCAGTTGGAAACAATTACGATTCCAACACTGATCTTTGAGGCAAACCAGTAGACATTTATTGCCAAATTTAAAAAAAAACAACGATTTATCCACAATTATTGCTTTTTATACACTAGCTAATCATTTACACGTGCTACCACCTTACCAATAATGCCGTGCACCTTCAACTGTTGCACCAGCCTATGTGCATTTCCTTGATCAATGACACCTGGAGATTCAGATGCACCAGATGCAACGGTTCTCCGTTGCCCAGCGCGCCCGTCATGGCATCTAAGAATTCCAGCTCTCACAATATGTCGTGTGAATACGTGCAAACAGTACCTCAATCAGGAATGAGAGCAAAAGGATAATGTGGCAGTATCACAACTGAGACCACTGTACCCAAAACAGATAGCTCTGAACGTGACAATACTAAAATTGAATTAGACAACGAGGACGTTCTTGAAAATTGGCCTAAATTATTGATTTATCTTCCAGAGTAAATCGACATGAGGTAAAAGAGTTGTATCAATTCCCTGGAGAGATACATGGGATTAAGCAGGGAACTGATCGCACTTCATGTTGAAATAGGAAATGCTGTTCTCTTGAAGCAACATTCTTTTCGGCCTAATCCACTAAATTAGATACAGCTGCAAAAGAAGATTGCAAACATGTGTACTGAGAGTTGAAAAGTTGCGAACAGCAACTCCGGTCCACTGCTCCCCCCTATCCTGGGAAACTAGCGTAATGTTTCCTCTGTGTGGTTGACCAGAGAATTGTGCTTACATCAATGTCACCTTTGAGGGTTTGTTCACAGACACTGCAATTCTGTGCTTGGGTTAAATACGCAGGTATAGTTGGAAATATCAATGAAAACTTTGACTTTCCTCTTGAGTTTCGAGATCGTTGAAGACGCACCCAGTGTAAAATACGCCTGCACGAATTCACTGTCTGTCCTTGTGTAGAATATGGAATATTTACGGACCGCAGCTTGGCACGAAACTTTCATCCTTTCCTAATCAATGCAACATCTGGCTATGAAATAAAGTTATATGGGCTCTGTACAACCAATTTGAATTGCTTCCATTTGTTAAATCGTGCGAGCGCGGACGATGAGTGTTCTTCTGCTGTATACTTCTAGGACCTTCTGAATAAGGCTTCATTCATTGAATTGTCCTTTCAGCAATGGGAGCCATGAATAGAGACCTCGATCACCCTCTGACTCTTACTGTCCTGTCCTGCCAGGTTTCTCACCATCCCGAACCCCAGAAAGGCAAAGTTCGCTTTCCTGCTCTTCAAACAGAAACCCGTGAAAGCCTGGATCAGAATGAAAAATTCCCTGGCCCTAACTCTTCCGCCTCCTCCAACTTGCTTCTGGTGCCATTGCATTGGCCTCCACAGTCAGCCTCGGGGAAACTGCACATCATCTCTACAGGGTGATGGTGATTCTGGGGTGTTCAACTCACATGTAAGACGTTGCGCAAAACTTCAGCCAAATGGATAACCAACGGTGGAAACACTGCCGGATGACGTTGGTAGCACAGCTGTATGTGAGTGGGTGACTCATTTAAAGCACACTGCTTCGCGACCATTCCATCTCGTTGCATAATTTAAAGTGTGTATTGCTCAGAGATGATGACCCCTCTCAGCCGAGACGTGCAAACATTACAGTTTCTTCAATATCACAGCGTTTTGCGAAGATTTATGGTTCTTAAATCAGGTCTGCATTTTTCACAACTGCCTGCATTTTGACCTTTCCTTCGTCTTTCGTAAAGCTTGTCTTTGCGAGGGGCGTGGCTGGATCTCATAGCATCCTGCAAACGTGAAAATATCTTTCTGCTGCAATGTATCACAATGGCAGTGAACCAAAATAATGCGAGAATGTGTTTGCTTCGAACTCTGATTGAGGGTCACCACCAGGAAAAAGATGTGGCAAAAGAAGCGAAGCCAGTGGCATTAATGAAGGTAGTAAAGAAAACTGCAATAAAAGCCGAGGACATACTAAATGTGGCTGAACTAAATTTCTATAAATCTGCAATGTAACTTGCCAATTTTTTTATCGTCTATACTCCACGAATTAAGATAGGCATGACATCCACATTCTTGACGAACTTACTTATTTCTGCTGCCACTTCCAGGAAACTGCAGACGTCTAAGCTACATCCCTTTGCAGGTTTTTGCAACGTTTGATGCAGTTTGCGGGTATTTATCGCCTGCGTTTGATATCTCACTAAGGTCACCTCCAATTCTCGTTTTTCCACGTTGCTCTCAAACCCATTGACGCCCTGCCGTGTCCTTGGCAATTTTTGAGACAGTCCTTAGCACCCACAATCTTGATAAATTCTTTATCTAATGACCCTTTCCGAAAATGACCTGATGAAGGAGCTGTATTCTCGAAGATAGTGCTTCCATCATTTGCTATATATATAAATTTGAAAAATAAGCCTTGATTGCGTTCAGTGAATAGCAAACTTGCATTCTTGTCCACATTATTTACAGGTATTCCAGCAGTGATCTTTAAGGAACATACTTGCTGAGAGTTTCAGCCTGAAAATTATCTTTCCGTTTTACTTTCAGTCTTCCATGACTCAGTCTTCTCTGAATCCACGTTAGCATCTCACAGTCGATCTCAAGTGACTTCACATTTTAAAGTAGGCCTACTTGAGGGGCTTTGTAAAAACCCTTCCAAAAGTCCATAGAGGCAACATATCTTGCTCGGTGCTCATTAATCATCTTTGACATTTTTTTCAAGAAAAAATAATTTCTGTTTGTGAGATACGACCTTCTCTACACAAAGGCGATCTTTCTATGCCAAATAATGATGTGGACGCTCCAGTGCTGGACTGGAGTGGGCAAGGTAAAATGTCATCCAACCATAATGCCATATAATCCAACAGGTGTATTTGGAAGCACTAGCCCTGCTTCTAAATCTGGTCGTTTTTGGAGAGGATTATTAGACACACAATTTATCGCAATAGATTCCAGCATCATGGAACAGAGGTCATATATTAAACAAACCTAGATTGTTGTTAAGTCTTTCATGTAAAATAATGAAAGCTCTCCGAAAGCCACTGCTTCCAAATAAACCTGTTGAAGTATAACCTGGTGTTGTGTGACTATTGCAATTGAGTTCATTTTCCGATTCTAAATGCGAGTTGCCCCTGCTACGAAGAAATGTCTACCACAACTTCCTTACTATTGTCAGAGAATTACTGGCCCATAATTTCACGAATAATTCCTGCTGAAACTGTTACTAAAGTAAAGAAATATTGTTAATCTCCAGGCCTCTGGCACGTCTCCTGTGAGAAAACATGATCCACATACTTTGGGCAAGACGCCAACAATTTCCTCACTTGCATTCTTCTCAAGTCTGTGATGTTTGTAATCAGGTCATGGGGACTTGTCTACCGTAAACACATTACAATGAGGTGAAGCCGGTGCACCCTGCATCCAGCAAGCTTGTCTCTTCAGGTGGCTAAACTGTCTAATAAGTATCATATAAACTAGAAATTGCTGTAACTCAGAGTGGTACATTCAGTCTCCCATGTGTGCACAAACTCTCCAACTGATCGATACCTACTACTATTCTCTTGGTTTCTTCCCATATAACTGCACATTTCTTCGTCTCAAATGTTAATCGAACTTTGTCTTGACTGTATCGATAATGCTCCTTCCATGATATTCTTAGATCATGGATGAAAGGCATTGAGTACTCGCTGTGGAAAATATTTCATGTTATAAAGATGTGTCAAACATGAAATGTTTTAACAACTGAATAGCAAAACTTACGTAAATGGAGTTGTTCCTGGGAGAAAGTAGATTCGTGCAAATTGACCTTGAGAGCAGAAGCTGGAAACGATAGCAAACGATGATCTCAATTAGAGACTGGAGCAAAAAATCTAGTGAGAACAATCACCGAGAAATGACGAATCAATATCATATGCGAGGACGAGTAACTGCTTATGAAGGTTGGAAATCACTTATTGTCATCTCTATCTTTATTAAGTCCTCTCCGCTGACTACATTTGACAACGTGTGTCCTTACATTTCTAAAAATAAAGAAAGCACACAAGTCAGTGTGCTCCTTCTCCCTGTTTAAGACTGACACCTTTGATTGGAATTGTCTGCCCTCCATCCACGGACATGACATATCCTGCACTGTAAGCTGCATGAAGCATAGATTCGCTACAGTGTGGAAACTGGCCAGTAACCCAACTTACAGCGTTTCCCTGAATGCCAAACCCTCTCTTTGAAAAGCATCCGACTCCGATTCATCTGCAAACTATCCATGTCACCCTACACTTCCTTTGGCGAACCGATATATTGTATGATACTTTGGCAATTTAACATGTTCAAGCCACGCATTCAGCAGGTTTTTGGACTACGGCAGCAAAATGGTTCACACGACAAACAAACACACGCAGACATGGGAAGAAGGAAAATACTCCACACAGCCAGTCGTTCGCAGCTCGTCTTGAAGCCAGATCATGGCGCCTTAATGCCACAGTGTTAATCACTGAGCCGCAGCGCCACCCCAAGTCTATATAACCAAGACAAAAACTGATGTCTCCTGAATGCCATCACAGCAACCAACTTCCCACATTTCCTCTAATTTTCAATCTTGTAGTCGATGATATGTCCAAATGATCACTTCTGTATACTCAATTGTATTAATGGTTTTCTAGGCAAGACAGTCAATACACTTGAACATATTCTTTTCTGAAGTACGCCAATGAACTGAGTGAATTTGGCAAAATATTTTGTTCATGTATCGAAACTGATTGTGCCTACAAAATAACTATTTTCAAAGCAACAACTTATTTCCCGACATATTGGACTTCACGTTCCAAAATATTCGACAGATATAAAAGTTAGTAGACGTGGTTATGATGTTTACTATTGCTCGTTTTCTACATAGATACAGATATTTCCAACTCTCCAGAGCCCGTGTAGAACTTCACACTTATGTAAGATGGAGTGATTATCGACAGTCCCTCTGCAACTAACATAATGACTTCCATGATCAAGCTGAATAAGTCCTAACCCCACTCATTAAAACAGTTCACGGGATTGGGTTATAGACTGGTCCAGACCAACATTAAACGTCCAAGAATTTAGCCCAGACCCCAACCTTTCTAATTGTTTTAAACATGTGTACAGTGGATATTCCAGGCGTGATGCAGCTGGCACAACCACTCAGTTTTAAGAAAAACAATATGTCTTTCGATACTACCATTTGAAAAACAAGCGAAAAAAGTACTGTATTAAGAAAAACTGAGCCTATTGGAAGCCCAATCGAATCGATTAGAACTTAATGATAATGTTCCAAGCAGTTGCAAAATTCACATAAATATACCATTGGTAAAGAGAAAGGTAAAAACAAACATAGATTCTTACAGGAGAGACGTTACAGGGAGAGAGAGAATGGACGGATTAGAACTGCTTCTTTCTGTAGCCAGCAGTTTCTCTGTGATTGCCTCTGAAATTTGATCAAACAGAACAGCTGGATAAACCCAAAACAAACTAAACTTTGAACTGCGGGAACAGGCCACTCTCCTTCCATTGAACAAGTGCTTTAGAAAAACAGTTCAATAAATGTTCCAGTCATATCTGAACCTCTACCTTTATGACTCCTGTTAATATAACCAAGGGCAGCACAGCCGTGAGAAAGGAACAGCATTGTCACCATAGAAAGGTTTTGGATTGAAAAGCGTTCACTGAAACTGTTTGTACAATGACAGGAGTTAATGTCAAATTCCAAGGATCCTAATTCTCTCATTAGAGGGATTTCATCTTCTCTAAAAAGGAGACATCTTTTGCTATCTTTCAGTAACAGCGCGACCATCACGTGCGACGTGATAAGGAATCATCAGCTGCACAGAAATGGAGAGCAAGACCAGTAACTGACAGCAACAGAGTGGAAATTTAAAGCAATGGATCAAAGTTTGTCTTCGGGGCTTTACCAGCTTTCCCAGGGTTGGCCATCATTAACAATGCAGATATAGTTTGTACTTCGGGTGATTCAAGCTGGTTATTATCCATTCCTCGCGATCGTTGGTCTTCCTGGTAAGTTACTCTATCTGACTGTTAAGTCAATAAGATGTTTCGCTATATTAATGTCCTCGTTATTAAAACTCGGAAAACATCGAAACAGTTGCCATCATCTCATCCTGCAAACCCCATTCTTTATTAAGCAAGTGCAACTCCATTGTCTGAATAGGAATCTAACCACAAAAAGCGATAAGTGATATTGCTCTCAACTGAACGCATTTTTTGTCGCCAAATCGTTCCCTGCCCCAATCCCGTTCACTGCCTGCTCTACATTATCCCAGGTTTGAAATTCGACTTCACTCCAGGTGCTAAATAAATCTTCTTTTCTCCCTTTGTTGAGTCCAGACAGAACAGACAAAAAATGTTGGCCTACTAGTGTTATCAACCAGCTATTAGGAAAGCCAACGAAAACGATACAGGAGTCCATGTCTTCTGGCGTTACCATCCTATCAGAAAAAAAACAATTCCATTTCCATGTACATCTAATTCTCTGCCAGAATTTCTCCTGTTTTACGAGGTGTGCGACGTCTGCCGCCGAACCTATTGCTTAGCTTTGCAAACAACCATTTTCAGACATTAGAAATTCTGGTCTAAAGAGCTACACTGCCAACCGCTTATTTGGAGAATTAAACTGTCCATTTTTCAGGGTGAGAGGAGAAATTGACAATGTTTCTTCAGAACAGAAGATGCACAGAAGGGAGCCAAGATGGAGCAAAGATGTTTTTAATAATTATCCAGATAGCATCCCATGCATTGCCGCAGTTGATATCCTTCTCTCATTGGTAATTTCGGGGGCATGCTGTGAATGGTCCCCTGCATTGGAATAGAGCTATTATGTAGATTCAATGCAAATTTAGAAAATAACTAACAAATTGAGCAAACAATACAACTGGTACAAACTTTTTGGTAAAACGGAGGAAGAGGGGGAAATTTGATTGCTGCCGTACTCTATTTTTTTCCAAAAACATTTTTCGAATATATCCATAATCCAAGAGTTCTGTGAAATCCATATGCACCACACCAACCTGTTTACTCTCATCTACCTGTATGGTCGCTTTGTCAAAAAACTCAATAAAATTCGTTAGGCACAACCTACCCTTCACAAAACCGTGCTGACTGTCCCTGATCAGATTATTCTTTTCTAGATGGTTATAAATCCTTACTCTTATAACCTTTTCCAACACTTTACCAACAACTGAAGTGAGACTCACTGGTCTGTAATTACCAGGGTTGTCTCTACTACCCTTTTTGAACAACACATTTGCTATCCTCCAGTACTCAGGCACTATTCCTGGAGACAATGATGATTTGAAGATCAATGCCAAAGGCTCGGCATTCGCTTCCCTTGCTTCCCAGAGAATCGTAAGATAGATACCATGCGGTGCAGGGGACTTGTCTATTTTCACACTCTGCAGTATTTCTAATACCTCTTCCTTGTGAACCTCTATCTCCTCTCGTCAAGATGCAAGAATCTCTGTATCTACCTCGCCAACATTTTCATTTTGTATAGTGAACACTGTCGGAAGATATTCATTTAGTGCTTCCCCTATCTCCTCTGACTCCACACATAACTTCCCACTATTATCCTTGATTGGTCCTAATTTAGCTCTCGTCATTCTTTTATTCCTGACACACCTATGAAAAGTATTAGGGTGAACCCTGATCCTATCCGCCAACAACATCTCATGTCTCCTCCTGGCCCTGATGAGCTCTCTTTTTAGGTCATTCTTGACTTCCTTGTAACCCTCAAGAGCCCTAACTGATTTTTCACAATTTGTCCTAACATAAGCCGCCTTCTTCTTCTTGATCAGGGATTCCACTTCCTTAGTAAACCACGGCTCACGCGTTCTATATCTTCCTCCCTGCCTGACAGGTGCATACGTATCTAGGACACACAAGAGCTTTTTCTTGAATAAGCTCCACATTTTTAATGTACTCATCCCCTGCAGTTTCCTTCCCCATTCTACGCTTCCTAAATCTTTCCTAATTGCATCGCAATTTCCCTTCTCCCAGCCACAACTTTTGCTCGGTGGACAACACCTATTCCTTTCCAGCACTAAAGTAAACCTAACAAAATTGTGATCGATGTCTCCAAAGTGCTCACCTCCTTCCAAATCTAACACCTGGCCAGGTTTATTACCCAGTACTAAATCTAAAGTGGCTTCTCCCCTTGTACGCCTGAGTGCACACTGCGTCAGGAAGCCCTCCTGCACACACTGGGCAAAAACCGACCCATTTATAGTACTCGCACTGTAGTTATCCCAGTCAATATTTGTGAAGTTGAAGTCCCCATGATAACTACCCTACCTCTCTCACTCCTATCGAGAACCATCTTTGCTATCCTTTCCTGTACATCTCTGAGACTATTCAGAGGCCAATAGTAAGCTCCCAGCATGGTGACATCTCCATTCCTGTTTCTAACCTCACCCCATACTACATCATTTAACGAGTCCCCAAACATCCTTTCTACAACTGTAATATTGTCTCTCATTAATAATGCCACACCTCCCCCTCTTTTACCATCTTCTCTGTTCTTACTGAAACATCAGAGTCCTGGAACCTGCAACAGCCATTCCTGTCGCTGCTCTATCCATGTCACCGTAATGGCCACACCATCGAAGTCCCAAAACACTCTGCCAGTTCACCCATTTTATTAGATGCTTGTCCCGTTGAAGTACACACAATTCAAATCAGGTTCACGCTTTCCAGTGTCAAATACTTGATTTGGGAACTCCCTACTCTCATCCTCTTCTGTACCTGTCCTACAATTTTGGTTCCCATTCCCCTGCTGTATTAGTGTAAATCCAGCTTAATAGCTTTAGAGTCATAGAGTCATAGAGATGTACAGCATGGAAACAGACCCTTCGTTCCAACTCGTCCATGCCTACCAGAACCCAAACTAGTCCCACCTGCCAGCACCCGGCCCATATCCCTCCAAACCCTTCCTATTCATATACTCATCCAATTGTCTCTTAAGTGTTCCAATTGTACCAGCCTCCACCACATCCTCTGGCTGCTCATTCTATACACGTACCACCCTCTGCATGAAACATTTGCCTCTTCGGACTCTTTTATATCTTTCCCCTCTGACCCTAAACCTATGCCCTCTAGTTCTGGACTCCCCGACTCAAGGGAAAAGACTTTGTCTATTTATCCTACCCATGCCCCTCATAAATTATTAAACCTCTATAAGGTCACCCCTCAGCCTGGGACGCTCCAGGGAAAACAGCCTCAGGCTGTTCAGCCTCTCTCTGTAGCTAAGATCCTCCAACCCTGGCAACATCATTGTAAATCTTTTCTGAACCCTTTCAAGATTCACAACATCTTTCCGATAGGAAGGAGACCAGGATTACACGCAACATTCCAACAATGGCCTAACCAATATCCTGTACAGCCACAATATGACCTCCCAACTCCTGTACTCAATACTCTGACTAATAAAGGAAAGCATACCAAACGCCTTCTTCACTATCTTACCGAGCTGCGACTCCACTTTCAAGGAGCTATGAACCTGCAGTCCAAGGTCTTTTTGTTCAGATTCACTCCTAAGCCCTTACCATTAAATGTATAAGTCCTGTTAAGGTTTGCTTTCCTAAATTGCAGCACATCGCATTTATCTGAATTAAACTCCATCGGCCACTTCTCAGCCCATTGGACCATCTGGTGCAGATCCTGTTGTAATCTGAGGTAACCCTCTTCGCTAGGAGAAAGACAGGCCTGCAGATGCTGGAGATCAGAGCTGAAAAATGTATTGCTGGAAAAGCGAAGCAGGTCAGGCAGCATCCAAGGAGCGGGAGAATGGACTTTTCGGGCATAACCCTTTTCGCTGTCCACTACACTTCCCATTTTGGTGTCATCTGCAAACTTACTAACTCTACGTCTTATGCTCGCATCCAAATCATTTATTTAAATGACATAAATTAGTGGGCCCAGGTCCGATCCTTGTGGCACTCCACTGGTCACAGGCGTCCAGACAGAAAATCAACACTTCACCACCACCACCTGTCTTCTACCTTTGAGCCAATTCTGTATCGAAATGGCTAGTTATCCCTGTACTCCATGAGATCTAACCATGTAACGATGTCTCCAGTGGGGAACCCTGTCGAACGCCTTACTGAACTCCATATAGATCACATCTACTGCTCTGCCCTCATCAATAATCTTTGCTTCTTCTTCAAAAAACTCAATCAAGTTTGTGAGACAAGAGTTTTCACGCACAAAGCCATGTTGACTATGCCGAAGCATTCCTTGCCTTTGCAAATACATGTACATCCTGTCCCTCAGGATTCCTGCCCACCACTGAGGTCAGGCTCACCGGTCTATAGTTCCCTGGATTGTCTTTACCGCCTTTCTTAAATAGTGGCAGCACGTTAGCCAACCTCCAGTCGTCTGGTACCTCACGTGTGACTACCGATGATACAAGTATCTCAGCAAGAGGCCCCACAATCACGTCTCTCGCTTCCCACAGAGTTCTCGGGTACACCTGATCAGATCCTGGGGGATTTATCCACCTTTAACCTTTTCAAGACATCCAGCACTTGCTCCTCTGTAATCTGGACATTTTGCAAGATGTCACCATCTATTTCCCTATTTCCCATCCAGGATATCGGTACCCCTCTGGTTTAGAAGAAGACCATCCAGTTTTTAGAGGTCCCACCTTCCCCAGAAAGAGCTCCAATTATCCAAAAACCCGAAACCCTCTCTTCTGCTCCATCCCTGTCACCACGCGTTCAACTCCTTTGTCTCCCTATTCCTCACCTCACTAGCACGGGGCACGGGCAGCAAACCAGAGAAAACAATTCCGTTTTTCCTAGCTCTAAGCTTCCATTGTAGCTCCCTGAATTTCTGCCTCAAGTCCAGTCTCTCTTCAGACCTATGTCGTTGGTGCCAATGTGGATCACGACTTGGGGCTGTTCCTCCTCCCCCCAGAGACATCACTGACCCTGGCACCCCGGAGGCAACACACCAACCGTGAGTCTCTCTCGTCCCCACAGAACTTCCTATCTATTCCCCTAACTGTCCAGTCCCCAATGACTTGTGCTCTGCTCCTCTTCCCCCTTCGCTTCCGAGCAGCAGGTGTCACACTGCTTTCCCCTGGTAAGTCATTCCCCCCAACTGTATCCAAAACGATATGCTTATTGTTGAGGGGAATGGCCACAGGGGATACATGCACTGCCTGCCGGTTCCCTTTCTGTCCCCTAACTGTAACCCATCTCTTTTTTACTTTTATGTGGGATTGACTACCTCTCTGTAAGTCCTGTCAATAACCCCCTCTGCTTCCAGAATGATCCGAAGTTCATAAAACTCCAGCTCTAATTCCCTAACGAGGTTTTTGAGGAGCTGGTGTTGGTGCACTTCCCACAGATATGGTCAGCAGGGACACTAGTGGTGAACCTTACTTCCAGCATTCTGCAGGAGGAGCATTCCACTGCCCTAAACTCCATTCCCACTGTTCTAACTCCCGAAGTGACTACTGAAAAAAAAAAGTATTAGGAAATAAACTAGTTACCTCACCTTGTCAATCTGGCGCCCACAATTTTTTTTTAGGTGAGAGGAGGAGGATGGGTGGGAGACACTACCCGAATAATGTCTCAGGTAACGCAACCACGCAGATATATAAACTGTTCTACTTACCATTCCCAGAAGTCTTTGCTCGCTCCTCCCTTTCTGGCCTGAAAGTAAGAAGTTTAACTATAATTACCAGCCTTCCCGACAATCACCGCACACCAACGTCACCTCCTCCCGGCTCCCGCCTCTCGCTGCTCTGAAGTGGACCATTGGCCTTCAGGCAACCTCCGTATACATCACATCATCCGGCACTGACAAACGGACCCCACCAACAGCAGTATAGTTCCCTTCCCACCACTGTTCACTTTCTGTAAATATCATTCCCTCTGCGACAACCTGTTCAGTTCCAAAGAATGTGCATGAATGAGGATTTGAGGCTTGCAGTAGATCATGGTGAATTGTGCAGCATGGGATGAATGGCTTACTCCTGCTTCTTTTCCGTATTTTCTTGTTCAGCTATCACTCATTCAGCAGTTGATTTCCTGGAGGTTACGTTGTAAAATGTTGCATACAGGATGAACAGCGTGTTTGTTAAACTAAGCCTGGCTAATGATAGATGCTCCGTACACAATGAATCTTGGTTTACGGAAGAACCGACAAACGAAGCAGAACTTGCAGAGGGAAGAAGCTGTATAAAGCAGGGCCTGTCAGATGTTCGCTAGCCAACCCGTGTTTCCATCGCACAGTTTCTCAGTCTACAGGCCACGGTACATGACAATCTTTCGAGACTCTGAAAACTTACCTCCTGTTTCGATCCACAGGTTTGAAATCTGAAATGCTCT
>NW_025209021.1:0-699 GCF_004010195.1 Chiloscyllium plagiosum | reverse complement strand
GCGTAAAGAACAAACCAACCAGGGTTCTTTAGTCAGCAGTAAATAAAGTTTCTTTTTTCAAAGATCACTTTCTGCAACAACGGTGCAAAGACATCTGACGAACATTATAGAATATGCAATGATGCTGAATTATGTACAATTCGATAAAATGGTGACACATGTGTACACAGTGACACGACACAGAGAGACACGCTGACACAGACACACTGACTCACACGCATATATTTGAATGCATACTAAACACAGACACACACGCAAAAAGACACACTGCCATAGAGACACATCCGTGCATACAGACACACATAAACCCATTAATACATTTAGACGGACAGATTAAGAAATCCGGACGCAGTGACACACACACAGGCACCCTGTAACGGACACACACACAGGTACACAACACAAACAAACACACACACAAACAAACACACACACATTCTCGCAAGCATATATATACACACACACGTATCAATACAAACACAAAAATAAAAATTCCACACAGCGATTACTTGGAAACACTTTGTCGAAGGAACAGACAAAGTAGTAACAAAACGAAAACTGACTGATCGTGACGAATGCCATTACAAAGTTATTCATGCCATGCAATCGTCTGCCTTTGGAGGTTCATTCTCGTACATCTACATTTGGTTCACTTCCCCTTTGTGGTATACAGTGGGAAGATGCCAATGTAACATCTAT
>NW_025209020.1:7639-15830 GCF_004010195.1 Chiloscyllium plagiosum | reverse complement strand
CTACATCCTCACAGCACCTTATCTATTTGTCTGCAACATCTACCATTGTTTTGCAGTCACCTTTCATTCTTGCATACAATTTTAGCTAATACAAAAACAATTATGTATTTCCTCCAAACAGTTTGCATTCTAGTTGACTCAACTCTTAGTTGAAACAATGACACATTGGTGTGAGTTCATTTACCTTGCATAAGTAATTATAATTGCAGAAGTAACACTATTTTACCTATATCTCACAATGCTATTTCCCACTTTTTTATCCAAAGGCTGGATGTTGTCCATGTTTCGCTTTATTTGGATATGGAGTGGTTCAGTATCTGAGCAGTCTCAAATGCTGCCGAACGCTGTGCAAGCACGAGGTAACATTTCCATTTCTGACACGATGATGGAGGGAAGTACACTGTTGGAAATACTGAAGATTGTCAGGGCTAAGACAATCTCTGAGGAACACCTGCAGAGATGTTCTGTTGCTATGAAGACTGACCTCTTATAACTGCACTTTCGTTCTTGTCTGTTCAGGATGACTCCAACCAGCGGAGAGTTTCCCCCGATTTCCATTGACTCCAGTTTTCCTCAAGTTCCATGATGCGACACTAGGCTCAGGGCAGACTTGAGTTTGAGCACAGTCAGACTCACGTCACTCTGTAATTCAGCTATTTCTGTCCTTGTTGTAAGCACGGCTGTTATGAGCTCAGGAGCTCAGTACCCTTGGCGGAACCCACACTGGGCGTCAATGAGCTGTTTTCTGTCAAGCAGCTGCTGCTTCATACCACTGTTGGTCAAACTTTCATTCACATGTTTTGGTCATGAACATATTAATGAGGCAGTAGTTCACTGGGTTGGCTTTGTGCTTGTTTTTCACATAACACATACCTGCCAAATTTCGAACCTCTCAGTTAGATGCCAGATCTGAAGATCAGCAGAAACTACTTGACGAGAGATGCAGCATATTCTGAAGCTCTCGTCACCTGTCGCATTGCTGGAATGTCGTCAAGGCACAAGCCTTTACCAACTTAAAGAGGCCAAGATGAATCAAAGCAAAGCATTTCTGTCTGGAGAATTTTGGGAATGGGATTTGCCTTATGTTTGCATTGATTAACTGGGCTCTCCCATTGTTGATTATCAGCGAAGTTTTTGGAACCTCCTTCTGCAGTGAATTGTTTAATTATTCACCATCATTCATGACTAGATGTGGAAGGACTGCGGGGCTTCGATCAATTTTTGTTTTGTGTCGTATTCTATGGTTATGTTGATCACACCTTGCTCATGCATGTGGCCAATGTGTGAAAACCACAGCTGGAATGACGATAGACTTCTGCGGCATCCAAACTTGAGGAAGATATTTCAAAACTCATCTTGGCTCACAGAGACACCAAAGCCTTTGTGACTTTGAAGAATGCCATGTAGAGAGATTGCTGCTGCTCACCGCACCATGTCTGCCATATTTTAGTCTTTTACTGGGGATTCCATCTATGCCAGTCGATTTGTTTTTGTTGGGATGCATTTTTGCCTTAATGTTAGGTCGGAGGTTTACTGAGATGGTGGGGGGTACTGTCTTGTGGGATGGTGTCAGGAGCACTTGTGCCAAAAGCTGTCAATTGCGGGAGGAATCTCTCGAAGTGCTCTTGCCATGGAGCGTTGTCCGCCTCTCGGTCTTTGATGAGGGATTCTCTGTACTTCGCACTCAGTGTGGTGCTCCCTGGGTACTCAGGCTGTCAATGGTTTTGATTGCGCTGAAGAAGCCACTGGAGCACTGTGACTCACTGACTCTCCTGTTGACTCTGCCCACTCACAATCTAATCTTTAGATCACCGGTTCTTTGTCACACCTCGGCCTTCAGTTCTGCGTTTACTTGTTTCCTTTCGGGTTTGGTGGAGCTGCAGTTCAGGAATACCTCACGTCTGCAATCTCAGAGATTCTGGATTGCCTGCTTAATCTCACTGAGCCAGTCTTGGATTTTCTTGGTGGAGAGGCCGAGCTTCTCCACGCAGCTGCTGCCTATGGAGAGATTTAGGGCGGACCAGATGCACTGAGTACTCTGTGGCACAGGTACCTTGGTCATCATCGGGTGGACTGTGAGGTGCTGATTGAGGAACACTTTCTTCAGCGGGATAACGATAGGTCGAGGCTGGTGTTGAATGACTCGTTTGTCTCGTCCATTGTGCTCGATTCAGGGGATAGGCACTGACAGCTGTGATGAACTATTTCTGGCAGAGGGTATGCCGGAGGATCATGAGGCATTCATTTTCCCCTTCAGGGGTATTTGTTGAGATATCAGAGCAGTTTGCTTATTGTGGTGAAGCCGGGATTTACAAACGGTGTTCTGCGCTTGCCTTTCCACCAGAAGGTGTAATTACCACCTTGTTCTTTACATTGACTTTCTCCTCCCAGCCACATCTCACGCACGGCAGTGATGTCAATGTTGTAGCGCTGGGCGATAGCAGCAGTGTGGCATTCAGGACCATTATTGTTGTCGTTGTGCATCAGGTTCTTGATGTTGCATTTCTCATAATTCATTTGTCGTGGGAGAGAGTTGGGATGAGCTGTCTGTTTGTGGATTCCTTTAAGATGGAGCGGTCATTGCAAATCAATCACTGCATGTTCTCAGTGGAGGGAGGCACTAACACAATGGCAGGGAAAATGCAAGACAACTGTAGACTAGGCTTTGGTTTCGAATCCTGTTGAGCCAATTTCAGCAGAGGCGAGGGAAAAAATGTTTCTGGCATATTTTCGGTGGTACAGAAAATTTGTGACGAATTTGACGAGCTGTTTTACCTGTTCCTGAAATACCATCTTCAGCCCTTCTCAACGAATGTTTGCAGGAGCTTCTCAAGGCTTTAATTCTTTGAGCATGCTCTATTCTGTCAAGACCGCACAAGGAAATACACTTGTCTTGGGTATTACGGACAAGATGCCAAACACAGAATGAGGGATGATATCAACAATGTGTCTAAGGTCTTTTATTTTTCATCCCATAAGCAAATTAATCCACTGGACAAAGAATTTATTTATTTCAAAGATACAATCAGGTCAGGTTTTATATGTATGTTTGTGTGCATATGTATGTTTCTGTGTGTGCGTGTGAGAGACAGAGGAGAGAGAGAGAGTAGGAGATAGAGTGTGTGCCTCTGCCTGAAATGCTGGAAACAAATAACTATTTATACTTTCATATTATTGATGGTTGTATTAATGAAACATCACATTTTCATTTCATAAATTGTGTTCTCTTTCCAAACAATAATGTGTTATTTAAAGACCCGATCAGGCGTTTAATTCACTTAATCTACAGTCTCCCAATTTCCCCCCTCCATCATCCTATCTAATTGTCCTCCCTGTGCAGCTTCACCACCCTTAACTGTGCCCTCTGGAGATCCTGTGTGACACATCCACCCGATATCAAGGTCAATCTGTATCTACGTACATGCACACCTTGCCCCTTGGAGAGTCTGTGTGGACCAGCAGTAGATAAATAAAACAAAAGAAAATGCACAGAATACAACTCCAATGCCAAATGAAAACCTGCAGGAGATCTCACATGATGCCGTGATCATTGGTGGTAGAAAGAGTGCATGTGCATCAATGTGGTGTCAAACATATGGGCTGCTATGGTCTGGATTTCAAATCTGTTGAATGTGGTTGTAAGTACACTCATCCAGGGAAGCGATAGCTGGTGGTTAGGAGGTGAGTTGGTCTCTGCAAGATGTCTAGCACCTGAATTGTTCTTAGAGACACAGCAATTGTATCACGGCCGTTGTTCTGTTTCTGTTCAATAGTAACTGACAGGATGTTGATAACAATAAACTTAATGTCAATAATACCAGAGAACAGCAAAAATCAACAATTAAGTTCTCTCTTGCTCGGATAATCATTGAATACTACTTGCTATTTATTAGCCCAAGTCAGCATATTGTCCAGGATTTGGACCATGTGGACATGGACTGCTTCACTAATTGAGGAGTCCCAAATGGAGCTGGATGTTTTACAATTGTAAGTGAATATCGTATATCCGAGCATATGTTGGAACACAGGTGATTCACAGAAAACCTTTAGGCCAAGGAGACGACCCTGAGAAAGTTTCGGCCTTCTTGATGCCATAACTAGTTAAATGTGAACTTTAAGGACAGTTACTTTCACTTCACCTCTGGAGCTTCCCCCTTTATTATTACTGTGTGTGCATCAATGTTTTATGAGAGAATGAGACAACTTCCCATGTCTCAAATAATTCTGACCACAATGGACATGTCATAACGTTGGTGTTTCTGCTGAGCAGTGATCGCTTCTATCACTTTGGTAATCATGGAGAGTAGAGTGATAAGGTGGCAAATGGCAAGTTGGAGGTTTTCCTGCTGTTGATATATTCGGATATACTTGGAATATTTTCCACATTTTCAGATTAATCCCAGGATTGCAGCACAGATATACCAGCTTCACTGAGGGGCAGCATGATGGAATAGAGTTGGGAAAGAGTTTCCGAATGAATATTTAACAGTGATTGCTGCCCAAATAAAGTTTTATTGCAACAGATCAAACATGGGCCAGGGCACCTCCTACTGAATCTCGATGATTGCCATCTTCAATATGGCAATCTATTTTCCACGTTAAAAAAATTTCAGAGGAGCACTGAGGGAGAAGAGGTAAAGATTACGCATTTGGAGTTTCTCTCTTCAACTATCTTTTTCCCTCGTGTTCTTTTTTCTCTCACTCTCTGCGTCTCTCTCTGAAATCTTGCTAAGATCGTTTTGCAGAGAAAACATCGAAGCACCGTGGAGCATGTAATTCTGTCTGTATTTACTTAAAGTCTGATACGATGCTCTTCTCTGCTCACTGCGTTGTCAAGTTTTGTGGCATTTGTAAAATTGGAAGTCATGTCCTGAAAACCGAAGTGCAGTGAATGTAATGTGATCAAACAGTGTACTTCCTGAATGAAATATCTTAATTCGGCTGTTAATCTGGAACAATGAGGAAAGCCCTGGCTGACTGATATAAACAGGAGATTCAGGGTCCCCTCAATTTAGGGGGCTGTTTCTGTGCTGGCTGGGCCACAGGTAGTATGTTACTGTTGGTCTATGCTCCTTATTTGGCGGGGGGGGGGGGGGGGGGGGGAGGAGAACCTTTTTCCTGAACTGCCTGAATTATTTAGCCAGTTTGTTAACTGGTATGACTTCACTGAGGGCTGATTTCTGAACTCCTGATGCACACTGCGCGTTTCAGGTGTAATTCAGTTCTCATTAGGGGATTGTTGTTTCATTAGCTGGTTGCAGCCTGTGTGTTGCACTTCCTCTTTCACTTTTGGAAAAAGGACAATGTTGATTTTGTGGTAGGCTTAGCCCTTGGACTCCAGGTTTCTTTATTTTTTGTATGTTTCTTCACTGTTTGTTGGTGTTCGGACGAAGCCTTTGTGAAGAAATACATCTTACCAGATGAGCTATTCCTGTGGGGAGGTCTCGCCCTGGGACGGGCCTCTGAAGATTGAATGCCTGTGTGTTCTGGGAAACGAGCACTTGCTAGACCTGGAGTTTGGGAGACGACCTTGTCTTCAGGAGTGGACCAAACCCCTGTGAGTTAACTGCACATTTACAATATACTGTGTTCCTGTGAGTGGGCATGGTTCTCTAAGGATGGGCCAAGACTCCATGGAGATTGAATACCTGTATGCTGTGAGGTGTGCTGCCTTCAGGAGTGGACTCTGCCCTCGATTGTGGACTCTGTCTTTATCAACGGACTCTGCAGTTTGGAATGGACTCCATTTCTAATAATGTAATTTGTATACTGTAGTGGACTCTTTTCCTGGGAATGGACTCTACATTTTGAAGAAAACTGCTTATGGTAATGGACTCTATGTACCAGGAAGGATTCTGTTTGTTGGTGATTGACTATCTTCTTGTTTGTGGGTTTTTTCACCTGCACTGTCTCATATGTCCTTGGGTCTGGGAGGCCACACTGTGAGCTGGGATGCTCATAGGTCGTCCTGAAAGCTGTCACCCTGAGAGCCGGAGGGTGGGTAGGCCATCCTATGAACCTGAATATTGGTAGGCTGTCCCAAAAGCTGGAGGATGGGTAGGCCACCCGGATGCCAGTCTCCCAGCGAGCAAGAAGGTGGCAAGGCTGTTCTGAGCGCTATCGTCCCAAGAATGGGTGATCGGGACGGGCTGTCCTCGATGTGGTCGAAAGGTATTAGAACAACTGAGAGCCAGAAGGCGCGTAGGGGCATGCTGAGATCCGGAAGGCTTGTGGGCTGCCATGCACGCTGTCATAACTGGGGAAGGTGACGGGCTGTCCTAGAGGTAGCAGGAAGGTGTGTCAAGGCAGTCCATCGGCTGGATGTCGTATCGGGGCGGGTGAGCGCTCAATGGAATGTAGGGGCAGACTGAGAGCCGGAAGGCGGGTAGGCCATTCTCAGCAATGTCACGCCAGGCTTATACCAGGGTGGGCTGCTCGAGAGGTTCTCAAAAGTTGTGATAGGGCGGTCCGAGAACTGGAAGGGGCATGGGGTGCACTGAGAGCCGGAAGGAGTATTGGAGCGGGCTGCCTTAGAGTGGCCAGAAGGTGGGAGAGACGGTGATGGTGGTGGTGGTGGGGGGTCTTGCTGGGATTTCCTGGAACCTGTATTACATGCAGTGTTTTTTACGTAATTGGACTCTCTTATGTACAAATGTCATTGTTACTGTTTGTAATGATTGAAACTGGGATTTGAGGTTTGTCCTCGTTTCCCTGAAAACCGTTTGAACAGTAGGGTTTGGGGCTTGGCTTTGCCATTCCTCATCCTTGTAAAATTGTTATTCCTCTGTATATAGCTGTAAATTGTTTTGTAAACTGTATTGTTTAATAAAAAAAAAAACAGAAGATTCAGAGTCTTCTCAATTTAGCGGACCGAATCTGTGTTGGCTGGGCCACAGTCAGTATGTTACTTCTGAACTGGTTGAATTATTTAGCCAGTTTGGTAACTGGTATTACTTTAGTGAGGCTGATTTCTAAACAAATGATGCACATAGTGTGTTTCTGGTGTAAATCAGTTGTCATTAGGGGATTGTTGTTTCACAGGCTGGTTGCTGCCTGTATGTTACTCTTGGCACTTTCACTTTTGAGAAAGGGAAAATGTTGATTTTGTGGTAGGGCTTAACCCATGGACTCTAGTTTTCTTTGTTTTTTGTATGTGTTTTCGCAGTTTGTTTATGTTTAGACTCAGCACTTTGAGAAAATACATCTTACCAGATGAGCTTTCCTGTGGGGAGGCTCAACCTTGGGACTGGGCCTCTGAATATATAACAAATGTGTATGTGCTGGAAGGTGAGCACTTGTTCTATCTTGGAGTTTGGGAGTAGACCCTGCCTTCGCAGGGTTCCTATCCCCCCTAGTCCAGGAACACCCCACATACGTTCGAGACACCACCCACGCCCTCCACCTCCTCCAAGACTTCCGTTTCCCCGGCCCCCAACGCCTCATCTTCACCATGGATATCCAATCCCTCGACACCTCCATCCGCCGTGACCAGGCCCTCCAAGCACTCCGTTTTTTCCTCTCCAGACGTCCCCAACAGTACCCTTCCACCGACACTCTCATTCGTTAGGCCGAACTGTTCCTCACCCTTAACAATTTCTCTTTTGAATCCTCCCACTTCCTCCAGACTAATGGGGTAGCCATTGGCACACGTATGGGCCCCAGCTATGCCTGTCTCTTTGTTGGCTACGTAGAACAGGTGATCTTCCGTAATTACACCGGCACCACTCCCCATCTCTTCCTCCCCTACATTGATGACTGCATTGGCGCCACCTCGTGCTCCCGCGAGGAGGTTGAGCAATTCATCAACTTCACCAACACATTCCACAATGACCTTAAATTTACCTGGACCATCTCTGACACCTCCCTACCCTTCCTGGACCTCCCCATTTCCATTAATGACGACCGACTTGACACTGACATTTTTTACAAACCCACCGACTCCCACAGTTACCTGGATTACACCACTTCCCACCCTACCTCTTGCAAAAATGCCATCCCGTATTCCCAATTCCTCCGCCTCCGCCGTATCTGCTCCCAGGAGGACCAGTTCCACCATAGAACACACCAGATGGCCTCCTTCTTTAGAGACCACAATTTCCCTTCCCACGTGGTTAAAGATGCCCTCCAAAGCATCTCGTCCACATCCCGCACCTCCGCCCTCAGACCCAACCCCCCCAACCGCAACAAGGAC
>NW_025209020.1:0-5703 GCF_004010195.1 Chiloscyllium plagiosum | reverse complement strand
CGATAAAGGGTAATCGGGTCGGGCTGTCGTAGAGGTGGTCGTAAGGTGTGTCAGAACAGCCGTGAGCCAGATGGTGCGAAGGGGCGGGCCGAGTTCCGAAAAGCTTGTGGGCTTTCCTGCACTCTGTCGTCCCAGGGGAAGGGGACGGGCTGTCCTAGAGGTGGGCTGGTCGGTGAGTCAGTGTGGTCCATGGGCCAGATGGTGCATCGGGGTGGGTGAGAGCCCAATGGTATGTAGTGGCAGACCGAGAGCCCGAAGGCGGATATGACGTCCTCAGCGATGTTACCATGGTCGAGTACCAGGGCGTGCTGTCCTAGAGATGTGTGAAAAATGTGTCAGGGCGAACCGAGAACTGGAAAGCTCATGGGGTGGACGAGAGCTGCAAGGTGCTCATGGGCTGGCTGCCTTAGAGTGGCCGAAAGGTGGGAGGGACGGGGTCTTTCTGGTTTTCAGGGTTCTATATTGTATGGACTGTTTCTTATGTAATTCTACTGTCTTATACGTACAAATGTCATTGTTACAGTTTTGTAATGATTGAAACTGTGATTTGAGGTTCCTCATTTCCCCGAAAACTGTTTGAACACGAGGATTTGGGTCCTGGCTTTGCTTCTCCTCTCCCTTGTAATATTGTTCTTTCTCTGCATACAGCTGTTAATATTAACTGTTTTGTAAACTGTGAATTGTTTAATAAAATGAAAATAAGAAGAGTGACAGAGCATTACCCTTTGATTAGAAGGGCACTGTTTTTCACTGGTCACTTGGGTGTTTTATTTGTCTTCCTGGTGGTGGAAAGTTAATACAGATTTGTACACATTATGTCTTTCACTGTGTCACACACCTGCACACACCCACCGTGGGTAGGGGGGATAAATAAGCGCAACCACAGTTCGGCAATAGTGTGGGTGTAAAAAGAAAAGAGAGCAGGAGTGTCAGAAAAACGAAGAGCAGGAGTGTCTGACATCCTGTTCACTCTTAAATAAATAAAAAGAAGAGGGACACAGCTTTGCCCTTTGTTAAGAAGGACACTGGTCACTTGGGTGTTTTATTTTCTTCCTGGTGCTGGAAATTGAATAAAGATTGGTACACCTTGTGTCTTACACCTGCACACAATAAAAAAATTGAAAAAAGGTACAAAAGAAGGAATAATTTAAAAAAGAACAGGAGTGCGAGACATTCTAACACTCTGTCGGTGGCGCAGAGGGAGCTGGAGCAGTATGTGAAGGACTCTCGTTTTTTTGGGTCAGAGGAGTGGACTGACTCTGAACTAACTGTCCCACATCCAGTGCGCTCTGAGAAGAAGGAAGAAGGAAGAATGAGGAAGGAAGTAGGAGTAGGAGTGAGCTCTGAGTCCTGGGCCTGCTTCTAGTGCTGCAGCCTGGGACTTGCATACAGCTGTCTCAACTGCTGCTGCTGCCTGGGACCTGCCTCCACTGTGTCTGCTGTGTCCTCACTCAAACCGAGAGAGTGTTGCTGCTGCCTGGGGCCCACTCCCCCTGCTGGCCTTTGGGGACCCACATAAACCTGCCTCTGCTATTGCTGCTTGGGGCATGTCTCCACTACTGCTGCCTGGGACTTGCCTTGGGCCCCTCCCAAGAACTCCACTGCTGCTGAATGAGGCCTGCCTCCACGGCTGCTGCTGCCACTGCCAGGGTCACCACCTGGACGTAGACTACAGCTGTTTCCTGGGGCCAACCTCCACCAACATACAGCAGCACAGCATGGCGAGCCCCAAGTTCAAAGTCGCCAGCCACACCTATGCTGGGGTCGCTGTTGCCCAAGGGTCGGCTGTTTTAGCCCCAGCTGCAACCCCGATCCATTTCAAGCACCTGACTAAACGCGTGGGGTTCAAGGCCGACCCCCACCCGAACATGACCAGCGAGGCCTGAAGTAAGGCCATGGCTAGTTTTGTCGGCCCACTGGCCTTCGTTACTGCGGCCAGAATATGCGGCAAGGACGTATTTTTCTGAAAGACAAAGCAGGCCGTCCACATGCCCGTGGAGAGGGGGCACACTCTGTGCGGGACACATCTACCTGTCGATCCTTTGTATGTCACGACCCAGAGGGTTGTGATCTGTAATGTCCAGCCCTTCATTGCTTGTAAGCTCCTTCTCCCCCATCTTCAACCTCTGAGGGAAATCCGATGAGACATCGAACTACGCCTGCTTGGTCTGAAAGACCCTGTCCTCCATCAAATGTACTCCTTCATACGCCAGGTGTTTACTTGGCTCGGGAGAATGTCACCAAGGGCTCGTTCACTCTCCTCTATGAGGGCGCGGCCTACTGCGTCTTCCAGACGGCTGACAGCGTGCAGTGCCACTTATACTGTGAGGTGGAGCACATGAGGAAGAACTGCCCCACCCAGAAGGCTACTCAGCCGACACCAACGGTTGAGGGTGGCGCCCCCGCACCCACTCCCCCGCCCCAAAGATGAACACCACAAGCCCCGGCAGCGGGTGCTAAGCCAAAGGCCTGCAATGCCTCGGCCTCTGTCAGGAATTTGTGTGAGTGTCCGGCCAGACAGAAGGTTGAAAAGAGGACCCAATGCGCAAAGCCCGCCCCCGCCGAGACTATGCCGTCACCTTGCCCCAAAACGCACACTCTACTTGACCCACCCGGGCACAACAATGCTCCAGCGGCTGTGCATGCTTCGCCCCCGTGCTGGAACCCCGATCCCAAACACCAGGAATCCGTTTCTGGTCCCTGCCAGGCCATGACTCCTGATCACAGGTCCAATCCCCGTTAGAGGAAGCCCTGTGGCATGGCTGCCTCATCCCGGCCCGTAGGTCCCTGAGCCCAGACCATGCCCCACTCAGAAAGACCACAGCACCGAGCTTGGGGAACCAAACGCTGAGCTCTTTCGAGCAGCATCTTTGTTCTCTGGGCCCTGGGCAGGATTCTGGGCCGCTGCACTGCCCACCATCACCCGATAAACGAGCGGTGGGGCAGGAAGTGACACAGCTGGCTCTCCCAACTCTGGGCACGCCTCCTGGCTTCACCCAGCCTATCGTTTTCTGTGAAAAGCTGGGGGTGGACACTCAGGCCCCATGACCATCAGGCCGTCATGGAGGGTAAAAACCTTCCCCAAGGAGATGGGAGGACTTCCCCGCAGCACGACGACAGCGCTACTCCTCACAAGGGTGTGGGCCCATCGCATCTCCAGCCTTTCCCACATCATGGCCTGAAACAGCTGGAAACCCGGGCGGCACAGCAGAGTCCCCTGGTGCCGCGATATAACCAGTCCCCAGGATCGAGTCTGAACAGCACGTAGACCACAGTTCGGCCACAGGATTGATAAAACTAGCAGATCTGGGTCGTAGAGCGGAGGAGGGGAGGAAGGTATTATCCTCATTCCTCCCTGCCCGACTGTTTCTGCGGGGGCCTTGGCCCTGGGGAGCCGGGTGTACTGGTTTCGGGAGAGGGCTGGAGCCCAAGCCTCTGCTGTCCAACGATACGACCTCGGATCGTTCGAGGAAGGGGTGCTCCGTCGACGTTGCCACTGGTGATTCTGGGGGTGGGTTCTCGGGGGAGGGGTTGAGGCCAGTTGGTGGTGACGGACAAGTCCCGACTCTCATGGTGAGGGAGGGGCCACTAACTGAGGGTGACTTTGTGGAGGATGGTTCAGGTTCAGTGGGCACTGGGGATGACGCGGAGTCTGTCTCCAGCGAAATTTTGAGACCCAGGTGCCGCCACCGAGCTCTCCCTCTGCCCCCTCAATGAACTCCAGGAATTTGTTGAGTAAACTGGAGTCGCCAGGATAGAGCTCAACTGGCACTCGATCTCTAGAGCTACTTTGAACGAGTGTAGTGGTCAGTCCACGCAGCTCTCCAGGCACCTGGTCTCTGTTCTGTCCGGATCCGTACAGCGAGAATGCTTGCAGAGTTCTGTGGGAGGACCTACAGCAACTCAGCCCGGAGAACGCCGGAAGTCTAGACACCCCTGTCGTCTTAGAGGAGCTGACCGGCGTGCTCTACCGGGGCTGGACGGGCTGACTGTGGAGTCTTCAGGGCGTTCTGGGAAGTCATGGGAAGCGACTACGCACAGGTCCTGGGGAAATGTCCATATGGCAGAGAGCTGCCCCTTTCATGGCGCAAGGAGGTCATCGTTTTGCTGCCAATGAAGGGGAATGTTCGTTCTTTGAAGAACTGGCATCCGGTTTCCCTCCTCAGTACGGATTACATACTCTTCACCACGGTGTTTCCTTCATGCCTCTCTTCCATGGTGGCCTACATGATTCACCCGGAGAAGTGCGACGCGGTCCTGGGCAGGAGGATAGCCGACAACGTCCAGCTGGTCCAGGACCTGATCCATTTCTGTGGACCGGATGGTCTGCCAAACACCTTCCTGTCTCCTGACCAGGAGATGGCATTGGACGGGGCTGATCACGTGTATATGCTTGGGACTCTCCGGGCATTCGGGCTCATGACGCAGTTCGTCACCCGGATCCCTATTTTGTATGCTGCTGCAGAAGGTCTAGTTAAAGTTAACGATTCCCTGACGGCGCCCTTTCGCTTTGGGAGAGGAGTACGTCAAGGCTGTCCCCTCTACAGCCAACTGTATTCCCTGTGTGAGGAGCCTTTCCTATGCTTCTTGCGAAGGAGGTTGTCGGGGCTGTTTCTGCGCGGCGTGGGCACAGCTGTCGTCCTCTCGGCCGTCACTTTCACCTACCCAGCTCTACTGGGGAGGATGTGCGTGTGCTAGGTGGTGTACTCGGTTGCGCCTTCTGCCAGGATCAACTGGGCTACTGGTTGGTGCATGGCGGTGCAATCTCTGCCGTAGGAGTAACGGGGTTTCAGCTGGCACACCACCCATCTCCTCTACCTGGTGTTCTACCTCAGACTGGCTGAGGAATCTTGGCCCGTGAACTGGCAGGAGCTGGATGCCAAAATCTTGGCTGGCCTCGGCATCTGGACAGGACTACTCCGAGTGCTAACTTACTGGAGTGGAGTGCTGGTCATAAACCAACTGGTAGGCGCCATGCTGTGGTAACGGTTGGTACAATTTGTCCCTCCTCCTGGTTTTGTTACTGAAATCCAGACAACGTGGGTCGAACATGTCTGAGACAAGAAGATGCACTGTCACTGTGCAGCTTCTGAGTGTCCCTATTGAGGAGGGCAGTCAATCGCTGGTTTGCATTCGCACGCAGGTTGTGACGTTCCACCATCAGACCTTGCAGCGATACCTTCACATTAAGCCTCCTCCGAGGTTGTGCGCCCTGACACCATATTATTTCTGCTAGAGGCACAACCTCAACTGTGACACACAGCTCCTGTTCATCGACCGTGGCAGTTTGGATGTCGCCCTCAGGACGCTGCCTGTCTTCTATCAGGACATGATCAATGTCTGGAACATGTTCGAATTGCGTAGCGCCTGCTCTCCAGCAGCAGTAGCGGCTGTCGTCAGGGAGCCATTGCTCAAGAATCCGCACATCAGTGCTCGCGGGTTTGAGTGGCTGTTAGATGGGAGGGCAGTGGTGGCGGGGGTGACCATAGTTAGGGACGTGCTGTGTGGCAGGGTCTGGGCTGGACGCTGCCAAAGTATAAAGGGAGCACGGCAGAGATAGATCCCGGGTTTGTGGACATATCTATGTGAGGCTTTAAATCGGCGGTACTCATACTCAACGAAGTGCACCAGTTGGAGGATGCCCAAGCACGTGGTTGAATCCCATCCGCACTCACTCTTGCCCGGACGCAATTTCACATGTCC
>NW_025209019.1:14491-15826 GCF_004010195.1 Chiloscyllium plagiosum | reverse complement strand
CTTACGCTTTTCATGGTTGCATTTCATCTGTCACTGATCTACCAATTTAATAAATCTGTCCATATCCACCTCACTGCAAACTTTATGTTGTCTGCAAATATACTTATCATACCTTACCCCTCATTCTCATCTTAACGTTAATCCCTACATATTACTTATCAATAATATGATGCTGACATATAAGGCAAATGCTCTTATCTTTTACAGTTATGAACAGAAATTCACTTTCCCCTTCCACATGGAAGGTATATGTTTCTTGTTTCTTTTTAGATAGACCAAGTTCACGACACATCATTATTACTTCACCTTCTAGTTCATGACACCACTCTGCCATGGTCACACTGCAAGGGAAACTCTGAGAATAATCTTGTACAGAGTTTGGATTCCATGTTTGCAATTTGAATATGGTGACTAATTCCATGAGAACATTTTTGAACTTGCATGTTGAATTTTTGATGGCCAATGTCTTAGCTTGCATTATAGCACATATGGAAACCTAACAATATCTGTGTGCTGCAGTAAAACTTCAGACTGAAGCCATTGAAGATCATCAAAAACACCAAAATAGAGGAAGACGAAACAATGATCTCATTCGACATAACAGCACTGTTCACCTCCATCAACATCGACCTGGCAAAGGAAACACTTGCCACACTTTTAGAAGAGACCATTACATACACCCCAACCACCATCAATCACATTACCAACGAAAACATCATGAAGCTAGTAGACCTGTGCCTCACCACCCACTTCACCTTCAACAACATAATCTACAAACAAACCAACGGCACACCCATGGGATCTCCGCTATCAGGATTCATAGCAAAAGCGGTAATGCAAAGACTAGCACAAACAGCCCTATCAACCATCAAACCAAAAATCTGGGTCCGCTACGTAGATGACATCTTTGTCATCACAAAACGAAACAAGATAGAAGAGACATTTAACATCATCAACAACACCCTCACAGGCATAAAGTTCATCAAGGAGGAAGAAACCGACAACAAGCTCGCATTCCTGGACGTCACAGTCGAAAGAAAGGACAACGGAGAACTACAAACCTGCGTATATAGAAAACCGACAAACACTGACCAAATATTTAACTACACCAGCAACCATCCCAACACGCACAAATGAAGCTGTATCAGAACACTATTCCAATGAGCCACATCACACTGCAGCACAAATGAACT
Source organism: Chiloscyllium plagiosum (assembly GCF_004010195.1). Classification (NCBI taxonomy): domain Eukaryota; kingdom Metazoa; phylum Chordata; class Chondrichthyes; order Orectolobiformes; family Hemiscylliidae; genus Chiloscyllium; species Chiloscyllium plagiosum. Next base: position 14,633 of record NW_025209019.1, on the reverse strand, counting down.
TTGGAAAACAGAGGAGAACCACCTATACAACGTATTCGAGAAGAACGGATACTCAAAAAATGCAGTCCGCAGATTCCTCAAGAACAAGCCACGACAAGCAGACCAAACACAGCCAGAAACCCTAACCACCTTACCATACATC
>NW_025209019.1:0-5946 GCF_004010195.1 Chiloscyllium plagiosum | reverse complement strand
ACATATCATGAAATCTTTACTGACTGTGTGGTACGAAGTCAACAAAGACTTTATTTGAAACAGGAGATATCAAAAAGTACAAATAAGTACTTTGGAATGGAATTAACAGAGAACCAGTTTGATCAAATGATTGAGACAAGGCACATTACAATGCAAACATCTTTTGCTACGATAAGTTGACAGAGTTGCAGTGGAAATATGAAAATTTAAATAACTTGTATCAGAAGGCATGCACAGGAAACGAATTAGAATATATATCTGAATGTTATTACCTTAAAATTAATCACTTCGTGAGAAAATGGAGAACATCACATATCCAGGCAGATAAGAAATGATCAGAAGTTCATCAAATCGTATTGCCAGTAGAGTATAGGAAGGAAGTGTTGTGAGTACAACCTGAGCTATTACTTGGGGTCGTTTTGCAGTGAGGAAAAGACAAGCGAAAAGACAAAACGTTCGTACTAACATGAACTGCGCAAGGATATAGGTGAATTGCAGCTTGAACGAATTTCGTTGAATTTGCTCCATTTATTCACAACATTTAAAAGGCTGTTTTCAAGATTCTGCCCAGTGAAAATTCCCAAAACATTACAAGTAAAAGTAATGGAATACACCAGTTATTGTTAGTTTTAAATACTGAGTTTGCTGATCTTGTGGAATATGACTTGCGTCAAGTAATTGGAAAACACAGACGATAATAGTAGCCCCACATTTAACGCCTATTCCTGAATTCGAGTAATACCTCTACAAGCATCTTAACTGATTTCGCAGATCCCGAACATCAAAAATGTGGGAAACCTGTATTCTTAAAAATGATTGATGCGTTGACTAGATCTCCAGAGGCCGTCCCATTACACAACATCAGAGTTGAAAGGACTGGAGTGGACATACTCAATTTTTTAAACTAGATACAGACTACTGACAGAGATATATTCCGATCAATCGTCAAACGTCACATCAACATTCATAAATGAAGTTATGAACAGCTTAGTAATAAAACAATTCATTTCTCCAGTAGCCCATCCAGATTCGTAGGGAGCACGCGAAAGTTGGCGCTAAACATTGAAGACCATAATGACGGCTGAGAGCCAAGAGTATGCAGATGGTTGGGGGAACAGAATTCCGTTTGTGCTTTTTGCAAACAGACATGCACCAAACGAATCGATCAAATCCAGTCAATTCGAACCAATTTTGGGGCATAAAGTGAGAGGACCGTTAAAATGGATGAAGGAGAAATTGCTAATTCAGAATTTTAAAAAAAAAATATAATTGAGCTATGTCTCAACTGTGAGAGTTTAAATGAATAGTGGTGGAGAGTTGGATGGACAGCATTTAAAAATATCACAACATACAGTGAAAAAGGAAGCAGACAAGAAATCAAAAATTGGCAATTTTCGCTCTCGGGAATAAGGAAGTATTACTTCCAGTGATAAGTGAAACTTTAAAAGCGAGATTTGGCGGTTCGCATCCAGTTGAAAGAAAAATAAGTGAGGTGGAGTAACTGATGGGGACTTCAGACAGAAGGAATCACTCAGAGTGTGTCATGTGAATATGTTCCAAAGGGAAGGAAAACAAGAGGAGAATCTGTTATTTATTACAACACAGTGGGAAGAGCCAAATTCAGAGAATTCTGAATTGGGCATTCGTCAATTCAATTTGGAAAATGAGGACTTTCTCAAAATTTAGGGTACATATTGAGTTATCTTACAGAGGAACACCGAAATGAACTGATAAAAATGTTTTACTATTGCACGGGGAGTTTAGTGATTAAACTTTGAAGTACTAACATAATTGTGCAAGATGTAGACACAGGAGATATTGCTCCAATTAAGCAATATTCTAATGAGCATAACCCTCTAATGTTGAAGCAGTTTAAAGGAGATTGAATGCAAGTTCCAACTCGATATTTCGAAGTGAATTACAGTGACTGGAGCTCACCCATCATTATGGCTGTCAAAACGAAATGGTTACCAACGGTTATGTTCGAACTATCAAAAAGTCATCGCAATTACAGAGACTGGCGGATCTCTGATTCCACGTTTGGAAGATCGCGTTGAGAAGGTCAGTCAAGAAACTTAGACTTGTAAGTTGGGTTTGCTCAGAACATACTGGCGGGTATATTTGTCAGGAAGAACAAAGGTAATTTCGGCTCTTACAAAACTGAATGAACGGTATCAGTTTAAAGTTGTGCCATTTGCCATCAGAAATAGGCCAACCATAGTTCAGAGACAAACCAATAAGTTCACTGATGGATTCACCCATTTATCAGACATGTTCACTCGACTTCGAAAGGTAGGCTTCCTGATAAACCTAGCCAAATGTTAAATTGCCAAATTGTAACTCACTTTCGTGGTGAATGCTATTGGACATAGACAAACAGCCCCACGGGATCCAAAAACAAAGTAAATCGGGTAGTTTCCCAAAATATCAGCAAATAGAGCTCGACTACGGTTCCCGTCATTGAGTGGACATTATCGAAAAACTACCCCAAATTTTAGTAGTGTCGCTGCTCCAGGCACTGAATTGCTCAGGAAAGGCAACACGTTTCAGTGCACAGCAGACTGTCAGAAGGCATTTGACAACCTGAAAGCTCTCTTAGCATTCTCCCAGTTTCACCCGTACCGAAAGACATAAAGTTTTTCAAGGTGGCTATCAATGCAAATGTTGTGGGCGTCAATGCTGTGTTCTTGCAGGTAGATGACGAGAAGATAGAAAGAACTATCGGGTATTTCATTGGAAGATAAACATTCAGCAGCAGGAATAGTCGAACTGTGAGAAGGAGATTTTGAGCTTGGTATTGGCACTACAATATTTCAGTGTTTATGTTACTGGTAACGTATATGAGACAGTGATATGCACCGATCATAACCCATTGCAGTTTGAGGAAAATCTTTAGGACAAAAATGTCAGACTGATTGGTTGGAGCATGTATTTGGACGCGTTCAATTTGAAAATTGTGTATGTGGAAGGACAGGAAAACGTGATTGCCAACGCATTGTCGAAACTCTAATGAGAAACAGAGGCATTTAGTGGCAGTAGCAGTATCTCAACGTTTGAGATAGGTCATCCTTGGTGTGAGGGAAACGGGTAGAGGTGACCATCAAGAAGTTAGTGACAAAATTCAATGAAGCGTTCAATAATTAGTTAACTTCAATGCAGTGTCTCGAATTAATGTAATTTTAGGGTCAAGTTTAGGCTGAAGTTTGGGTCACGAATAATTTTACTGTTTCACTGACAATGTCTGTTGCAGTTAACATTGGACTTGGATGAGAATTGTGTCAATTAAAGATTAGCAGTTGCGTAAAAGAAGAGGGAACAGAGAGAAAAGAAAATTGCAGCACAGGAACAACCCCTTTGTCCCTCCAGACCTGCGCTGATTCACGTTCTCTGTGTAATGTCATCGTCTACTTTCTGGAGATTTGTATCCCTCCACACGCTGCCCATTCATGCATCTGTTGAGATGTATCTTAAAAGACGCTATAGCGCCCGCCTCGAGTATCCCCTTTGGAAAGCGTTCCAGGTACCTATCAGTCTGTGTGTAAAAAGACTTTCGACGTGTATCTCCCTTTAAACTTTCCCCGATAACCTTAAACTCATGATCCCTCATAATCTAGTTCTCCACTCTGGGGGAAACATGTTTTTTCCATCCATCCTGTCTATATGTCTCATGCTTTTGCAGAATTCAATCAGACCCCACTCAATCTCCGTCTTTCTAATGAAAATAAACCTAATCTGCTCAACCTTTCTTCGTGAGTAGCACCTCCCATACGAGTCAACATGCTGGTGAATATCCTCTGTACACTCTATAAATCAATCACATTCTTTTGATAAAGTGATGACCAGAACTGTCCACTGAACCAAAGTCTCATGCAATTGTAACATTGCCTATCAACTCCAGTACTCAATACACCATTCGATGAAGGAAAGCATGCCATGTGCCTGCTTGACCACTCTGTATACTTCCGTTGCCACATTCAGTGTGCAATGGACGTTAACAACCTCTCTGTATATCACCTTGCATTTGCTCGGATTGACCTCATTAACCATTTCTCCATCTAACTATCCAATTGATCTATATTCTGCTGTATTTTCTGAAAGCTCCCTTCACTGTCTGCTCCTCCACCAATCTTAGTGTAATCTGCAAACCTGCTAATCAGACCACGTGCATCTTCCACCAAATCAATGATATGACTATCACAAACAAGGTTGTTCCCAGAACGCAACCCAGTAGAACACAATTGGAGCTGAAAAATGTGTTGCAGGAAAAGCGCAGCTGATCAGGCAGCATCAAAGGAGCAGGAGAATCGACGTTTCGTGTATAAGCCCTTCTTCAGCAATGGCTTATGCCCTAAAGGTTAAGCCCTTCTTTAAGCCATTCCTGAAGAAGGGCTTATGCCCGAAACGTCGATTCTCCTGCTCCTTTTATGCTGCCTGACCTGCTGCGCTTTTCCAGCAACACATTTTTCAGCTCTGATCTCCAGCATCTGGAGTCCTCACTTTCTCCTAGAACACAACTGGACACAATTTTCCATTTAGAGAAACTCATTACTACTAAACGCTGTCTTCTGTTGCCCCAATCAGTGCTGAATCCAACTTGCTATTGCAAATTGCACCCCATGTAACTTCACTTTCTCCATCAGCACAAAATAAGGAACTTGCCAAGTGTCTTATTGAAAACCATGCAATTGACAGCTGCAGCCCTTCCTTCATCAATCAACTTAGCCAATTCCTCAAATAATCCTCTCAGCTTGGTAAGATACGAACTTCCCAGAAAAGAAAACATGTTGCCTATCATTGATATGCTCATTTTCATCCAAATGGGAATAGATCGGATCCCTTTGCATCTTCTCCAGCTGCATACCCTCCACTGATGTCAGGCTCACTGGTCTATATTTATCTGGAATATTCGTGCCACATATCAGAAACAAGGAGACAACATTAATAACTCTCCAGTCCTCTGGGTCCCTGATCAAGTGTGCTGCAAAGATGTCTGTTAATACCTCAACTATTTCCTCTCTCGCTTCTCTCTGAATCCAGGGATACATCCCATCTGGACCTGGGGACTTGGGATACTATAATGTCTTTTAGCACACTTCCTCCGTCCATTCCTTAATGTTATACTTAACTTCCCTGATACATTTAATAATTTAACAGAGTCAGCTTAACCATGCATGCTGATGCAGCAGGCAGTGATGACAGCAAAAGGTATGCTGGTCTGTAAAGCGGGATGATTTTCTGTGTCAGAGTAAAGACGTCTTGCTGCAATTAAAGAGGGTCTTCATGAAGCCACACGTCAAGTATTTGATGTTCTAGCCTGAGGAAGAATATTCTTGCTATTGAGGAACACAAGCGAAAGTTCACCAGGCTGATTCCCAAGTTGGCAGGACTGATATATGGCAAAAAACTAGATCGACTGGGCTTGTACTAACTAGAACTTAGTAGAATGAGGAGGGATCTCATTGAAACATATAACATGCTGATGATACTGAACAGGTCGGGGAAGTCCAGGACGATGTGCCATGGATTAGGAATAAGGGATATTCCATTCAATGGGTATACGAGGAAGATTTTCTTCACTTAGAGTTTTGCGAATCTGTGGAATTGTCTCCTACAGGAAGCTGGTGATCGAATATTGTAGGGGGGAGGAGATTGTATATGTTAGCTCAAGTGGGTACATCCACATACTGAATCAGAATTTTTCTTGTACACACTTAACAAATTTCTTTTTTAAATTCCTGTCGAACTCTGTGTATTCTCCCTTCAGAATCTCAACCTTTTCCCTTCCTATGACATTTTTGCCAATGAGGACAATGGCCTCATGCTGGTCTGTCTCCCCCTTGAGAACATTCTGCACCCTTTCTGAGACATTCTTGTTGCTGGTACCAGGGAAACCACAAACAATTCTGATTTTTCGCTGCTGGCCACGGAAATGTCTGTCTGTACCTC
>NW_025209018.1:0-15816 GCF_004010195.1 Chiloscyllium plagiosum | reverse complement strand
TAGTAAACCATAACATTCTATTAGCTTTCCAGATTACTCATTGTTAGTAAGCTTCTGTGATTTGTGCAATAGGATACTCAGATCTCTCTGCATCACAAATGGCCTCCAATCTCTCACTGTTTAGGTAATATGCTTTTTTTTCACTCTTTCTGCCTTGTACTCCTTTTGCCAGATCTTTGCCCACTCACTTCAACTATTATGTCCCTCTTTGGCTCCTCTTCACAACTCAATCAGGTCTGCCTCGGACTTCTCTGCTCTAAGGAAACAATCCTGGCCTACTTAATCTTTCAAAGGATTAATATTTGAGTTGTTAGTAGGCCTTTACTGCTGCGAATTGGCCACCTATTTCTCCCAGGTGGGTAACCCTGTCCTGGCCCTGTTAACACCCTTTGGAAAATACCCCTGAGTGGGATGCCAGCAAGTGCAAGTTCCATGGCAACCAGCCTCACACAGAACTCTTCCCTAAAACTGAGGCCTAAACAGATCCCACTCTGCCTTAGCTCTAAGAATTAATGCATTGGAACGGGGGTAAATCATCAAACCCTTTGAACCTTATCTCCTTATATCATGATGGATCTGTAGATGTTTCTTCCCTGCCTCACTCCCACACAGCACCTCACAAGACCCTCATCAAAATGTTCCCCTGAGCTATGATCACAATCTTGTGGGGGAACTAGATTCACACTGCACTTGATGCAAGGACATCCCTCACATTTGAGCAGTTTAACTTTAATTTTAAAGTTATGCAGCTCCCTCCTCCTGCTCTGGATTTGCTCAGTTTGTGCCTACCCTGACTATTTGTTCAGTTTGTGTCTACCCTGACTATTGTTCAGTTTGTGTCTACCCTGACTATTGTTCAGTTTGTGTCTACCCTGACTATTGTTCAGTTTGTGTCTACCCTGACTATTGTTCAGTTTGTGTCTACCCTGACTATTGTTCAGTTTGTGTCTACCCTGACTATTGTTCAGTTTGTGTCTACCCTGACTATTGTTCAGTTTGTGTCTACCCTGACTATTGTTCAGTTTGTGTCTACCCTGACTATTGTTCAGTTTGTGTCTACCCTGACTATTGTTCAGTTTGTGTCTACCCTGACTATTGTTCAGTTTGTGTCTACCCTGACTATTGTTCAGTTTGTGTCTACCCTGACTATTGTTCAGTTTGTGTCTACCCTGACTATTGTTCAGTTTGTGTCTACCCTGACTATTGTTCAGTTTGTGTCTACCCTGACTATTGTTCAGTTTGTGTCTACCCTGACTATTGTTCAGTTTGTGTCTACCCTGACTATTGTTCAGTTTGTGTCTACCCTGACTATTGTTCAGTTTGTGTCTACCCTGACTATTGTTCAGTTTGTGTCTACCCTGACTATTGTTCAGTTTGTGTCTACCCTGACTATTGTTCAGTTTGTGTCTACCCTGACTATTGTTCAGTTTGTGTCTACCCTGACTATTGTTCAGTTTGTGTCTACCCTGACTATTGTTCAGTTTGTGTCTACCCTGACTATTGTTCAGTTTGTGTCTACCCTGACTATTGTTCAGTTTGTGTCTACCCTGACTATTGTTCAGTTTGTGTCTACCCTGACTATTGTTCAGTTTGTGTCTACCCTGACTATTGTTCAGTTTGTGTCTACCCTGACTATTGTTCAGTTTGTGTCTACCCTGACTATTGTTCAGTTTGTGTCTACCCTGACTATTGTTCAGTTTGTGTCTACCCTGACTATTGTTCAGTTTGTGTCTACCCTGACTATTGTTCAGTTTGTGTCTACCCTGACTATTGTTCAGTTTGTGTCTACCCTGACTATTGTTCAGTTTGTGTCTACCCTGACTATTGTTCAGTTTGTGTCTACCCTGACTATTGTTCAGTTTGTGTCTACCCTGACTATTGTTCAGTTTGTGTCTACCCTGACTATTGTTCAGTTTGTGTCTACCCTGACTATTGTTCAGTTTGTGTCTACCCTGACTATTGTTCAGTTTGTGTCTACCCTGACTATTGTTCAGTTTGTGTCTACCCTGACTATTGTTCAGTTTGTGTCTACCCTGACTATTGTTCAGTTTGTGTCTACCCTGACTATTGTTCAGTTTGTGTCTACCCTGACTATTGTTCAGTTTGTGTCTACCCTGACTATTGTTCAGTTTGTGTCTACCCTGACTATTGTTCAGTTTGTGTCTACCCTGACTATTGTTCAGTTTGTGTCTACCCTGACTATTGTTCAGTTTGTGTCTACCCTGACTATTGTTCAGTTTGTGTCTACCCTGACTATTGTTCAGTTTGTGTCTACCCTGACTATTGTTCAGTTTGTGTCTACCCTGACTATTGTTCAGTTTGTGTCTACCCTGACTATTGTTCAGTTTGTGTCTACCCTGACTATTGTTCAGTTTGTGTCTACCCTGACTATTGTTCAGTTTGTGTCTACCCTGACTATTGTTCAGTTTGTGTCTACCCTGACTATTGTTCAGTTTGTGTCTACCCTGACTATTGTTCAGTTTGTGTCTACCCTGACTATTGTTCAGTTTGTGTCTACCCTGACTATTGTTCAGTTTGTGTCTACCCTGACTATTGTTCAGTTTGTGTCTACCCTGACTATTGTTCAGTTTGTGTCTACCCTGACTATTGTTCAGTTTGTGTCTACCCTGACTATTGTTCAGTTTGTGTCTACCCTGACTATTGTTCAGTTTGTGTCTACCCTGACTATTGTTCAGTTTGTGTCTACCCTGACTATTGTTCAGTTTGTGTCTACCCTGACTATTGTTCAGTTTGTGTCTACCCTGACTATTGTTCAGTTTGTGTCTACCCTGACTATTGTTCAGTTTGTGTCTACCCTGACTATTGTTCAGTTTGTGTCTACCCTGACTATTGTTCAGTTTGTGTCTACCCTGACTATTGTTCAGTTTGTGTCTACCCTGACTATTGTTCAGTTTGTGTCTACCCTGACTATTGTTCAGTTTGTGTCTACCCTGACTATTGTTCAGTTTGTGTCTACCCTGACTATTGTTCAGTTTGTGTCTACCCTGACTATTGTTCAGTTTGTGTCTACCCTGACTATTGTTCAGTTTGTGTCTACCCTGACTATTGTTCAGTTTGTGTCTACCCTGACTATTGTTCAGTTTGTGTCTACCCTGACTATTGTTCAGTTTGTGTCTACCCTGACTATTGTTCAGTTTGTGTCTACCCTGACTATTGTTCAGTTTGTGTCTACCCTGACTATTGTTCAGTTTGTGTCTACCCTGACTATTGTTCAGTTTGTGTCTACCCTGACTATTGTTCAGTTTGTGTCTACCCTGACTATTGTTCAGTTTGTGTCTACCCTGACTATTGTTCAGTTTGTGTCTACCCTGACTATTGTTCAGTTTGTGTCTACCCTGACTATTGTTCAGTTTGTGTCTACCCTGACTATTGTTCAGTTTGTGTCTACCCTGACTATTGTTCAGTTTGTGTCTACCCTGACTATTGTTCAGTTTGTGTCTACCCTGACTATTGTTCAGTTTGTGTCTACCCTGACTATTGTTCAGTTTGTGTCTACCCTGACTATTGTTCAGTTTGTGTCTACCCTGACTATTGTTCAGTTTGTGTCTACCCTGACTATTGTTCAGTTTGTGTCTACCCTGACTATTGTTCAGTTTGTGTCTACCCTGACTATTGTTCAGTTTGTGTCTACCCTGACTATTGTTCAGTTTGTGTCTACCCTGACTATTGTTCAGTTTGTGTCTACCCTGACTATTGTTCAGTTTGTGTCTACCCTGACTATTGTTCAGTTTGTGTCTACCCTGACTATTGTTCAGTTTGTGTCTACCCTGACTATTGTTCAGTTTGTGTCTACCCTGACTATTGTTCAGTTTGTGTCTACCCTGACTATTGTTCAGTTTGTGTCTACCCTGACTATTGTTCAGTTTGTGTCTACCCTGACTATTGTTCAGTTTGTGTCTACCCTGACTATTGTTCAGTTTGTGTCTACCCTGACTATTGTTCAGTTTGTGTCTACCCTGACTATTGTTCAGTTTGTGTCTACCCTGACTATTGTTCAGTTTGTGTCTACCCTGACTATTGTTCAGTTTGTGTCTACCCTGACTATTGTTCAGTTTGTGTCTACCCTGACTATTGTTCAGTTTGTGTCTACCCTGACTATTGTTCAGTTTGTGTCTACCCTGACTATTGTTCAGTTTGTGTCTACCCTGACTATTGTTCAGTTTGTGTCTACCCTGACTATTGTTCAGTTTGTGTCTACCCTGACTATTGTTCAGTTTGTGTCTACCCTGACTATTGTTCAGTTTGTGTCTACCCTGACTATTGTTCAGTTTGTGTCTACCCTGACTATTGTTCAGTTTGTGTCTACCCTGACTATTGTTCAGTTTGTGTCTACCCTGACTATTGTTCAGTTTGTGTCTACCCTGACTATTGTTCAGTTTGTGTCTACCCTGACTATTGTTCAGTTTGTGTCTACCCTGACTATTGTTCAGTTTGTGTCTACCCTGACTATTGTTCAGTTTGTGTCTACCCTGACTATTGTTCAGTTTGTGTCTACCCTGACTATTGTTCAGTTTGTGTCTACCCTGACTATTGTTCAGTTTGTGTCTACCCTGACTATTGTTCAGTTTGTGTCTACCCTGACTATTGTTCAGTTTGTGTCTACCCTGACTATTGTTCAGTTTGTGTCTACCCTGACTATTGTTCAGTTTGTGTCTACCCTGACTATTGTTCAGTTTGTGTCTACCCTGACTATTGTTCAGTTTGTGTCTACCCTGACTATTGTTCAGTTTGTGTCTACCCTGACTATTGTTCAGTTTGTGTCTACCCTGACTATTGTTCAGTTTGTGTCTACCCTGACTATTGTTCAGTTTGTGTCTACCCTGACTATTGTTGAGAGTGAGGGTAGTAGTGAGTTTGACAGAGCGCGGGTAGTGTCAATCCCTGATGTTATTCCGTTTGGATGTGGCACAGTTTCCCATTAACCGTGCAGGTGCTGAATCCTGCGTCCTGTCTGGTTTCAGGTGGTGGAAATGTTTTCCGGCGGTGAGACCCCCGAGATGAGTGGCAAGTGCATCGTGGCTTTGGCGACAGGTGTGTAAATCCTTCCCCACTCGGGACGTCCCTTATCGGATCAGATCAGCTCAGATCCTGCTCCAGCCTCTACGGGGTGTTTGGGGTTTCTCACTGAAAGGGGCTAAACGGACAATCGCTATCCAAGTGGGAGAGTTCTGTTTGACTCTGTGGCATCACCTTACAGTTACTGACGCCTGTCACTTGAATTTGCCTGGGCGCTCTGTGTGAGGCCAGGTTTATCCCTCCGTTGCTAAATCGCCTCAGGTTTCAAGTTCTGCATCCACCTGCTTGTGCTGAAAGTGTGCAGTGTGCTGCCTGGGGTTCGCCTGGCCTGGGACCCGACAGTGCTGGAGGATGTACTTAGATGTGACACTGGGTTTTGTGTGGAGCAAGGAGCCAATTCCCGAGGGCCGGAAAGCATAGCCGGCTAATCCCTGTCGCATCAATTGAGATGATAGCATGGTGGGAAACAGACAGCAACAAGCATTTACAGAAACATTTCCCAGCGTCCAGCAGAAAATGTGCTCAGCTGGGAGACGTGAAGTCAGCTTGTAAGGGTCCATTCTCTGCTCACTTGGATGGGATCATACTATTACCAGAGAGTAGCCGCAAGTCAGCCTCGCAAACATGGATGAAACTGGAAATTAATGCCAACGAGAATGAGCTACTCTTGAACGTACGTACAAGTCGTAACAACTCCTACAAGCATATTAAAAGGAGGGGAGTAGCTAAAGGAAGCTCATTGGAGGCAGAGCCGAGAGGGATTATTACAGGGAATGGCAGAAATGTTCAGCAAATGTCTCTTCACAGCAGAAAGCACACGCTCCGCACTAGAAAGAGTGGCAACCGATCAGAAAATTACGATAACGTTCAGCAAACGTTCTCGAGAAACCGAAGGGATTCAGAGTCTGCAATATCCCATGGACCTGATGGCCCGTGTCCTAGGATCCGAGGTAAATAGCTCCAAAATTATAAAGGTTGCTGGCTATACTTTTCCAAACGTCCCCAGACTCTGGGGTAGTCCCGGTGAATTGGAAAGGTTCCAAAGCTAACAACAAAATTGGAGGGAGCGAGAAAACCAGATTTCTCAGCCAGCTGGCCTGACATGGGTCACCTGTTAACACATCTCGGAAATCACGTTGTCAACAGAGTCGACGTTGTTTTACAAAGAGGAGATTGGTTTTGACAAATTGCTCGCACGGTTTCGAGGAGGTGGGCTGTCTGAGACTGAGCTGCCGTGAAGTCTCTTCCCTCGCACGGTTGGGGGTCTTTGGACATCTCCACCCATGTTCGGTTGTCAGGAGTCCAGGGTCAGCAGACTTGTGGTCTCCCGGGGAGTTGAGGGATGCAGGGAAAGCAGGTGGGAGAGGAGCGTCCACGTATCCGTCCCCGGGTTCAGCCAGCATTGTCAGAAACGGGTGGGGTAGACTAGACAGACCGAGTGCTCTACTCCTGCTCCAACTTGTGATGACAGCAGGTCAGAGGAGGAGGAGTGCCCTGTGCTTGGCTGAGCTCTCGTGCCCCCCCACCTCCTGGATCTTGTTTGGAACTGAGGGGGCATCGTCCAGCGCAATGGCTGTGACTAACTTATTCTGTTTGTTGGCTCAGCCGCTTCAGCCTCACCTTTTGCACTGATGTGCCGGGCTCTTCCATCGTTGTGGATTGGGAATATTTGTGGAGCCTCCTCTTCCCAGTTCCCAGGCCTCCATTGTTCACGGCTGGATGTGGCAGGACTGCAGAGCTCAGATCAGACTTGTTGGTTGTGGGATCGCTCGGCTCTGTCCATCACTGGGGCAGAAAGTGAGGACCGCAGATGCTGGAGATCAGCGTCATACAGAGTGTGGTTTCTCTGGAGGGCATGGTCGACCAGGTGGGAGGGGAAATTGCGGTCTGTGAAGAGGGGGAGGTCATCTGCGATGTTCTGTGGTGGAACTGGCCCTCCTGGGAGTAGACGAGGCGGAGGAATTGGGTGGAAGGGATGGTATTTTTATAGGGTGGGGGGGTGCAGGGTGGGAGGAGGCATAGTCCAGGCAGCTGTGGGAGTCGGTGGGTTTGTGGTAGAAACGGGCGATGGAGGGATCCGGGAAGGGGAGGGAGGTGTCCGAGATGGTCCCGCTGATTTTGAGGTCGGGTTGGAAGGTGTTAGCGAAAGCGTTTTTTTTTCTCTAGAGGGCATCACTCCCAATGAAGAGCGTATGCCCGAAACGTTGCCACTCCTGGTCCCTCAGATGCTGCCTGAGCGGCTGTGCTTTCCCAGCGTCCATACTCTATGACTCCGTCTATCACTTGGCGCGCACATCATCCTGTTTGGCAGCTCCCCACCGGGCTGACACCTTATTCTTCCTGAGGTGTGTCTGGGGTCCTCGCTGCCGTCGTCTCCTGCAAGATGTCCACTCAGGGGGAACCCGTCGTAGGGTTTCCTGAACCGAAGCAGATCAGAGCGCCGGTGGAATCCCATGGTCTGCTCTCTGCTGGACACTTGCTCGTTCAGCTCTCCGTCAGCCACCCCCCTACCCACAGTCTCTCCTCTCTGTCTCCAACAGATAAGGACCTGATGAAGAGGTCGGGCAAGGTGCAGATGACCTGCGACCTGGCAGCTCAGTACGGACTGCAGGACGTGGACGGTGAGTAGTCGGGGCCGCTTGACGTATCTCTGTCTCTCTCTCTCTCTATCTCTCTCTCTGTTTTTCTCTCTCTCTCTCTCTCTCACGTCTTCGTGGTTCGGCCATCCGGGTCTGTCTTGGAGAGAGCCAGAAGGTGAAGGGAAGAGAGAGAGACAGAGAGATGGAGGGAGGGTCGGGAAAGAGTGAAGGCAGGAAGATTGGAGTTGGCACCATGGCCTATCCTCCGGGGTGGGGGGGGGGGAAGGTCAGAGGTTAAGGGTGACCTTTCGCCTTCCGGGAGTCAGGGGAGCTCCGTCCAACGGCGATGTGGGTTCACTTGTTCTGTGACCGCGGGCCAGAGGTGAGGCCTCAGTCTGATGGTCAGGCCCCTGGGCAGTGAACGGAAGAGGAAAGGAGTGTAGGTTTGCTCGCTGGGCTGTAGGTTTGATATCCAGGCGTTTCATTACCTGGCTAGGTAACATCATCAGTGGCGACCTCCAAGTGAAGCGAAGCTGTTGTCTCCTGCTTTCTATTTATATCTTTCTCCTGGATGGGGTTCCTGGGGTTTGTGGTGATGTCATTTCCTGTTCGTTTTCTGAGGGGGTGATAGATGGCATCTAGATCTATGTGTTTGTTTATGGCGTTGTGGTTGGAGTGCCAGGCCTCTAGGAATTCTCTGGCATGTCTTTGCTTAGCCTGTCTCAGGATAGATGTGTAGACAAAAACTAACACAACTCATGGACAAAACCAAGATCATCTATAAAATTCCATGCAAGGACTGCCACAAACACTATGTAGGACAAACAGGAAGAAAGTTAGCCACCAGGATACACGAACACCAGCTAGCCACAAAAAGACACGACCCCCTCTCCCTCATAGCCCTACACACAGATGAAAAAAACCATTTCGACTGGGACAACACATCTATCCTGGGACAGGCTAAGCAAAGACATGCCAGAGAATTCCTAGAGGCCTGGCACTCCAACCACAACGCCATCAACAAACACACAGATCTAGATGCCATTTATCACCCCCTCAGAAAACAAACAGGAAATGACATCACCACAAACCCCAGGAACCCCATCCAGGAGAAAGATATAAATAGAAAGCAGGAGACAACAGCTTCGCTTCACTTGGAGGTCGCCACCGATGATGTTACCTAGCCAGGTAATGAAACGTCTGGATATCAAACCTACACCCTAAACCTCAACCTGAGCTACAAACCTTGCGGAAGAGGGAAGCCGGTGATAGGAGGGGGTCGGTGTTGTGAGCTGGATGGGGGTGAGGGGAGGGGGGAGTGTGAGTGATGGGAGTGGGGTCAGTAAAGCCGGAGAGTAGGGGGGGGTGGGGAGGGGATCATGGTTACAGTGAGTCCGGCGTTGACCAGTTCTCCATCTTCCCCACCACCTCTAGGCCGAGCCCTGGTGAATTATCGATCTCTGAAGTTCCTCTTGCAGCAGGTGCCGGGACTGTCCTGGCTGGCCACCCTCATCCCTGGATTCATCAAGGTCCCCAAGTGGGTTCTCGCACTGGCCGGCAACAAATTCTAAATCCTCCCCACCCCCTCACCATCTTCATTCCCCTCGGCCTGTTCCTGCCCTCCCTCACTCACCGGGATCGCAGCCAACCCCGCTCTGTCTGACCAAGGTGGTGTGGCTTTTAACCTCAGGCGATCTGGTTGGACGACCGTGTCTCGGCGCCCTCCTGGCAGTCTCTGCAGTTGGGGATGGGGGGTGCGTTGGAGAGATGGCTCAGTCAGGCGGGCACCTGAGAAAATGTGACATGGACACGGAGAGAGAGCACATAAACTGCACACAGACAGTTGTCCTGAGGCAGCAGTGCTGACTCTCTCTTCTCTCCACTGCTCCTGCTCCTGCTCTGACCCCTGGTCATATTCTCTGGGTTGGGGCACTGACCCCGCTGCCATTCTTTCCGCTGTCTTGCTGACCCGACCGTGGTGAGGTTTGACTTTGCAATGAAATGGATCTAAACCCCTCCCCCTCTTTCCCCCACCCCCCGCCTGCCCTTGTCAGTCCGTTCCCTGGGTCTGCCGCTGAGCTGCCATGCCTCATTCCTGGGCAGCCTGCCCCATTGCAGAGAAATTTCAAATCGATTCCCAGTATCCAGAACTGGGGTCAGGGGGGAAGCCGCGGTCAGTCGTCGTAGAGAACCCTGTCCCTCTTGAGGGGGACACACTCAGAGCTGCCGCCCTCACCCGGACTGTGGTGCATGTGACTCCAGACCGCCCGCAGTTGACTGAGCCACCGCCTGGAACAGCTAAGGCAAGCCGCTCAGTTTTAACTGGGGCGAGCAGGAAACGCTAAAGCAAGCACGAAGGGATACATGACGAGGCATTGTAGAGCAGTACAGTACTTGGGTGGCACAGTGGTTAGCACTGCTGCCTCACAGCGCCGGAGACCCGGGTTCCATCCCACCCTCAGGTGACTGACTGTGTGGAGTTTGCACATTCTCCCCGTGTCTGCGTGGGTTTCCTCCGGGTGCTCCGGTTTCCTCCCACAATCTAGGGATGTGCAGGTCAGGTGAATTGGCCATGCTAAATTACCCGTAGTGTTAGGTAAGGGGTAAATGTAGGGGGTATGGGTGGGTTGCGCTTCGGCGGGTCGGTGTGGACTTGTTGGGCCGAAGGGCCTGTTTCCACACTGTAAGTAATCTAATCTAATCTAATCTAGTACAGCCCCTTCGGCCCTCGATGTTGTGCTGACCTTTTATCCAGACTCACCTAATTTAACTATCACCCACGTGCCTGTCCAAGAGTTGCTCAAATGTGCCTAATGTCTCTGCAGGGCATCTCATACACCCTCCACACTCTGTTCTGCAATTCTGTCTGTCTGTTGACCCAGTGGGAGTCACTCTCGGCCCCCCCTCGCGCTTGGAGGATTGTGAGTTCAAACCCGGGCCCCCAACTCTGAGATCCCCGGTAATCTGTCCGAGGGGTGGCCCATCAGGTGAGACGGCAACCCCCCAGCCCTGGCGCTGTGGGAAAACGAGCAGGAAGACACTGGAGGATTGTGAGTTCAAACCCGGGCCCCCAACTCTGAGATCCCCGGTAATCTGTCCGAGGGGTGGCCCATCGGGTGAGACGGCAACCCCCCAGCCCTGGCGCTGTGGGAAAACGAGCAGGAAGACCTCTCCCCAGGACGACACCTGAAAGCACAAAGGTGATCTGGACGTTACCGTCTCAGTTGTGGGATCGCACTGTGCCCGATCAGCTGCTCTTTACCAACCGCAGCTGCGCGTTATCTTTTAAAGCACTCGCTTGGCTATGCCACTCTGTAAGCCTTTATCGCTGGGTTCCAAGGGTTAGGTTTACGAGGAGGGATTGCACACAACAGGGTTGTTCCCTGGAAATGAGAAGGTTAAGGTTCAGTGTGGTCAAAGTTTGTGAGATAGTCAGGGGAGCTGTCTGGGCAGAGCGGTGGGAGACAGCAATCATTTCCACAGCTTCAAGGGAATCTGGGATTTCAATGGGGGCACGATGTACACGTTAAACCATTCGTCAGTAAAATGGGCCGAAAGAGCACCTCTGTTCTGACTCCTTGGCTGTCCTTCAGTTCGAAGAAGTGTTTCTACACCCAAAACGTGGCAGAGGTTTCACACACTCACAGTAAAGTTAACGCATCCATCAATTGTTCATTTTAAATCTCAGGTCAATAACTTTGGTTAATCGGTGCGTGTGGAGTTAGGTCGCAGATCAATCATAACCTCGCCGATTGACTGAACCTTCTCAAAAAGGGGCTGAATGGCCACAGTGATATACAGCACGGAAACACAGCCTAAAGTCCAACTCGTCCATGCTGACCCAGATATCCCTAACCTAATCTAGTCCCATCTGCCAGCACGCGGCCCATATCCCTCCAACCCCTTCCTATCCCTGTCCCCATCCAGATGCCTTTTAAATGCTGTCATTGTACCAGCCTCCACCACTTCCTCTGGCAGCTCATTCCACACACGCACCACCCTCTGCGTGAAAATGTTCCCCCGAGCTCCCTTTTATATCTTTCCCCTCTCACCCTAAACCTATGCCTCTCTAGTTCTGAACTCCCAGGGAAAAGACTTTGCCTATTTGGGGCAGCACGGTAGCACAGTGGGTAGTACTGCTGCCTCACAGCGCTAGAGATCCGGGTTCAATTCCCGACTCAGGCGGCTGTCTGTGTGGAGCTTGCACATTCTCCCCGTGTCTGCGTGGGTTTCCTCCCACAATCCAAAAACATGCAGGTTAGGTGAATTGGCCATGCTAAATTGCCCGTAGTGTGGGGTAAATGTAGGGAAATGGGTGGGTTGCGGGTCGGTGTGGACTTGTTGGGCCAAAGGGCCTGTTTCCACACTGTAACTAATCTAATCTACCCTATCCATGCCCCCTCATGATTTTATAAACCTCTTTTAGGTCACCTCTCAGCCTCCGACGCTCCAGGGAAAACAGCCCCAGCCTGTTCAGCCTCTCCCTGTAGCTCAAACCCTCCAACCCTGGCAACATCCTTGTAAATCTTTTCTGAACCCTTTCAAGTTTCACAACATCTGTCCGATAGGAAGGAGACCAGAATTGAACACTACAGTATTCCAAAAGCAGCCTAACCAATGTCATGTCCAGCTGTAACGTGACCTCTATGCACTGACCAGTAAAGGTTCCTATGCAACAGGCTGGAGAAATGGGCTGAATGGCCTCCTGCTGTTCCTGTGTGATAGGCTGGAGGAGGGGGCTGAATGGCCTCCTGCTGTTCCTGTGTGACAGGCTGGAGGGAGGGGAGGGGCTGAATGGCCTTCTGCTGTTCCTGTGTGACAGGCTAGAGGAGGGAGGGGCTGAATGGCCTCCTGCTGTTCCTGTGTGACAGGCTGGAGGAGGGGGGCTGAATGGCCTCCTGCTGTTCC
Source organism: Chiloscyllium plagiosum (assembly GCF_004010195.1). Taxonomy (NCBI): domain Eukaryota; kingdom Metazoa; phylum Chordata; class Chondrichthyes; order Orectolobiformes; family Hemiscylliidae; genus Chiloscyllium; species Chiloscyllium plagiosum. The sequence continues at coordinate 3,292 of NW_025209018.1, read as the reverse complement.
CATGTGACAGGCTGGAGGAGGGAGGGGGGTGTGGAATGGCCTCCTGCTGTTCCCGTGTGACAGGCTGGAGGAGGGGGGCTGAATGGCCTCCTGCTGTTCCCATGTGACAGGCTGGAGGAGGGAGGGGGGTGTGGAATGGCCTCCTGCTGTTCGTGTGTGACAGGCTGGAGGAGGGGGGCTGAATGGCCTCCTGCTGTACTTGTGTGGAACATGGTCTGAAACTGCGAGAATGAAACACACAATTATTTACATGCTTTAAAAAGAAGGCACAATCCGAAAAAGAATCTCCAATGGAATGCCAGACTAACCCCAGGTGACAGTAAGTGCGGAGACAGTGAGCCTGTGAACAGTTTGAAGGGTGGGGGTTAAGGATGGACCCGATTAAAGATAAGTTCTGTTTCATCCGGCAAACCAGAAGTGTCCGCTCCAGACATTAACCACTCACCAAAGCAGAACACGTGGACATGCCAGAGAGAGATTCGTGGACAGTGAGGCTGATTGGAAAGTGACCCTGACCGACCCTGGTTGATGTGTTGGCAGGGTTTCCCTTTCCCATCCCGCAGTCCACCCAGGGCTGCTGATGCTGGAAGTAGACGTGAAGTTGGAAAAGCACAGCAGGTCAGAGAGCATCCGAGGAGCGGGAAAAGTCACTGTCGGAGTGATTGGAGCTGAGGCCCATTAGCTCTGGCAGACAGCAGCTAGCGTGGGTCCTCTGTCCCCTTCTCTTTAAACCCGTGATGACATATCAATTTCTTACATAGCTGTATGTCGTCAAAACCATCAGATTTAAATTTCATAGGTTTTTGATATTTAAGTGCCTCGTTCAAACTGATCAGCTAAATTCAAAAGTCTGGGTTAAAAACTGCTGCTTGGCCTACTAACTGCACGGCCTTTCCATACAAATGCTTCGTTCAGACTCTTGATGGACTTGCACATTTTCAAGGTGCTCACAGACATCCATTTTAAATCTCCTAAGGACCGGGAGGAAAAAAAACCACCATCTTTTAAAGGGACCACACATTTTCGCCTTTTTTTTTTACACACACCACCAAATTCTAACTTCCTGCTCCCCCCCCCCCCCCAATCTGCAATTACTCCACACAACCAAGCAGATACCACTGTCAATAATAGTCACCGAAAGTCCAGAGGAGATTGGAAGCACAATTGTCACCAGTGGCAAATCACTCAGAGAGACGATGGAGTGGATTGGACAGAGGAGTGAGTGAGAGAGTGCTGTTGGCTGATTTTGATGGAACAAGTCAAGGTTTATCACCTGCCCTGCGCCAAGCTTGAATGCAGTTCAGTTTGGTGAAAGAGAAGTTCACAAACCTCAGGAGTAACCCCCACCCCTTGTGTGGGAGAGTATAGGACTTGGGGGGGGGGGTCATCTCAGCGTGAGGGGTCGCCCATTGAAGACTGAGATGGGGAGGAATTTCTTCTCTCTCCGTAGTGGAGTGGGTTAAGAACAGCCGATCAGGCAGCATCCGAGGAGCAGGAGAGTCGCCGTTATATCTTTAGGTTCGCCAAGTGACGTTCCAGGGTGAACCTTCTAGCTAAAAAACACACAGATCTTGTTCTCACATTACATCCCAGAGAGCAGCTGAAAAGCAGAAACAGCGGGTTTCGGAGGCGCAAAGGGGTCTGCTCATGTGTCATCTGTACGTTGATGTGCATCAAAGAGGTCATGATGAGGAGGAGCCGGTGTTGGACTGGGGTGGACCAAGTTAAAAATCACACAACACCAGGTTATAGTCCAACAGGTGTAATTGGAAGCACTAGCTTTCAGAGCGCTGCTCCTTCGTCAGGTAGGTATCTGACTAGCTACCTGATGAAGGAGCAGCGCTCCAATAGCTAGTGCTTCCAACTAACCTGTTGGAGTATAACCTGGTGTGTGTTTTTTTTTTAAACAGTAACAGAGAAGTGTTTCGAGAGAGTAAGACTATCTCAAGATGTTAACACGAGAGAGCGGACATCTCAAGGAATGATGTGTTCCTAAGACGTGCTAATCGTTTTGTTTAAGAGAGTGGTTCTGAAAGGTTTAATGTTGGAGACAGCATTGAGTCCTGCCAAATCTTGTTCCTTCCCAGAAACACGTTTGACTCATTAAAAAAAGACATGATAAAACATTTCACCCTGGATATTGCAGAATTCCCAACAAAATTCAATGTGTCCCCCATTTAATACCCGCCACAATTCTGTGATTCCCCCCCCGCCCCACCTTCAAAGCCAACTTCTGAGATTATCAGGTCACGAATCCTCATAAGAATTGAAAGCATTTTCTCATTTGGCAGAGGAGTTGGTGAAGACGGAAAAGAATAAGTAAGCCAGAGAAAAAGGATCATAAGACATGCCAGAGGTATATAAAAATGAAATTATGAGCAGGGACAACCGTGGACCGTTTCCACACAGAGACGGGGAAGGAAGCAACACAAACTTTGTGTCCGTCTGCACAGAGCAAGGTACCGCAACCCCTCCCAGAAAGACGGGTGCGAATGAGGGACTGAAGGAAGTCAGTGAAAGTCAGAAATAAATGGGACTGAAAGTTGGTAAATTCCATATACGTGACAATCTGTAGCTGGAGACGGGGAGGAATTTCTTCTCTCTCCGAGGGGGAGGTGGGGGGGAAATCGAGGCTGGGTCATTAAAAATCTCTGTCTTGCATATATTTAATCAGGATAGGGAGTCAAGGGTGACGGGGAGAATGCAGGAAAGTGGGAGATGAGGAGGGAATTGAATGCCGGGACGGATTCGATGGGCTGAATGACCATATTCTGCTCCCATCTTTGATGCTGAGCAAATCTGTGGAGTGTTTTGATTATGTATCTGACAGAGTTGATCAGGGGGATCCAGTGGACGTGGTTTCTTTGCATTTTGGAGGAGGGGGGAGTGGCATGGGAAGATGAAAGATGAGGAATGAATGGGCCAGACTAAAGTTGGGGTACCACAAGGATCAGTGCTTGGGCCCCAGCACTTCACAGTTTTTTTCTATCAATGATGCAGCATAATGTTCACATCATTTCAGACTGAACGAGGTGGGATTGGCACCAAAGATGACCCGGGGAGACTGACAGGTTCGTGACTGATTCTAACTTCAACTCAAAACAGCTTGCTCAGGAAGCACTGCATTTAGACATGCAAAGGGTCCCACCCGGGGACGAGAAAACACGAAACAGGGAAGCAGGGTCCCAGCGGAGAATATAAAATATTAAACAGGGACGGAGGGGATTAAGGAGGGTCTATTGTCCCTCTCCCTGTCTCCCTCTCTCACACAGACACTATCCCTCTCTCTCAC
>NW_025209017.1:0-15815 GCF_004010195.1 Chiloscyllium plagiosum | reverse complement strand
ACACTGTCAGATATATATACACTGTCAGATATATATGCACTGTCAGATATACACACTGTCAGATATACACTGTCAGATTTATACACTGTCAGACATACACACTGTCAGATATATACACTGTCAGACATATATACACTGTCAGATATACACACTGTCAGATATACACTGTCAGATTTATACACTGTCAGACATACTGTCAGACATACACACTGTCAGATATATACACTGTCAGATATATATACACTGTCAGACATACACACTGTCAGATATACACACTGTCAGATATACACACTGTCAGATATACACACTGTCAGATTTATGCACTGTCAGACATACACACTGTCAGATATATACACTGTCAGACATATATACACTGTCAGACATATATACACTGTCAGATATATATACACTGTCAGATATACACTGTCAGATATACACTGTCAGATTTATACACTGTCAGACATACACACTGTCAGATATACACACTGTCAGATATACACACTGTCAGGTATATATACACTGTCCCACATGCAAACACTTGCAAAAAAACCACAAACAGCTGTGAATGCAAACACACTGTCACATGCAGTCATTGAGTCTTTTTAATGCAGAGTTTGATAAATTCTTATCCAACAAGGGAGTCAAAAGGCACTGACAGTTGGCGGTGAAGTAAAGGCTACAATTAGATCCGCCATAACCTTGTTGCGTAGCAGAGCAGGTTCAATGGGCCGGACGGCCCTCGTTCATCGGTTCAAGTGTCCAGGCACACGCAGTCACAGCGCACACATTGACGCAATATCACATTGTACAAACACAACATCGACTATCACAATACTGTCTCACATAGGGAGTTTTAAACAATCCTTGGATAAGCACATGGATGATTTTGGGATAGTGTAGGGGGACGAGCTGAGAATAGTTCACAGGTCGGCGCAACATCGAGGGCCGAAGGGCCTGTTCTGCGCTGTATTGTTCTATGTTCTATACCTACACTGTCACTTAAACTACACTGACAGTTCATAGAAACACCGTCAATGCACACACTCATTACAATCGCACAAAAGAAACACATTTACATACACATATAGTCACAGATGTAAACCATCACTCACAGTATACGTTCCCAGCCGCACTATCACAAACGCACATAGGGAATTGCACTCTGACACGCATAAGCATTCACACCCACACTGTCACAACATACACATTAACACTGCAACATTAACATAGTATCATACCTCATACTGTCACAAAAACACACATCGTCACATATAGACACTTTCATCAATAGTTTGACCACATACAATACTTGAGGAATTTGAGGTTGTGAAATGTTACTGTTTTAGGGACATGAATGAATTACATGAGATTTTAATACTGATTACTTACATGCCCCTTCTCGTCCATGTCATTGTTAGTAAGTTTCACCCGATCGAAACTGACGATCTGTTTCATCCAGGACTCCCCGGAAGCTGGCGAGTCGGGGTGCATATAGAGGCGGGGGGTTAACGGAGACTGTTCGGTGTTTCCGGCCACCATCCACTGTGAACTGTGATAGACGTACCTGCAGGACACCACACAAACAGTGACTGTCCACGGAGAGTGGCAAGGGCGGGGTGTGGGATAATCCGGCAGCCAGCAGCAAATATTAAGGAGTGTAAGGATAAAAGGATAATGCAACACTGAAGAAGGACATTCGGCCCATCGCGCCTGTGTCTAATCTTTGAAATAGCTGTTAATAAAGCCCCTCGCCTGCCCATCCCCGATAGTGCTGTCGTAGTTCTCTCCGATTACTTATCTCTTTCAGTTTTAGACAGCATGACTGAATTGAGAATTAACACCTATCCTACCTCTATACTCCCAATCAGAACAACTCGCTGTGTACATAATGATAGCCCTCCTGGTCAACATTAAGTATTCTGACCCTGCTGTGACCTGGGGGGGGGGGGGGGGGAGTTTTCTGTGTTCACTTCGTCAAATCGTTTTGAACATTATCAAATCCCCCTTTGACCTTGTCGGCTGCAAGGTGTACAGTCTCTGCAGTAACGTAGCGTATCTCCATACCTGAGATGGCTACCTCACTGTGGGACCCGGGAACAAATCTCCTGCAGCAGTTAGCAGCGAGGTAACGGCTCCAGCAATGCCCTAAGCAGCCGACCGAAGTGAGAAACTCTGAAGGGAAGTTACCCCGAATGTGGGTGGACCCATTTCGTTGTTATTAAGGGAGACGGGTCTCACACTAAGAAACAGCGCTGGCTCTCGCTGTATTTACAAACGATGATGTGGAGACGCCGGTGTTGGACTGGGGTGGACAAGGTTAAAAATCGCACAACACCAGGTTATAGTCCAACAGGTTTATTTGGAAGCACTAGCTTTCGGAGCGCTGCTCCTTCATCAGGTCAACCTCCGAAAGCTAGTGCTTCCAAATAAACAAGTTGGGCTATAACCCGGTGCTGTGTGATTTTTAACTTTGTAGAGACCACTCTCTGAATGTCTCGCTCTGAATTGTAGCGATCCTTCAGTTCCGCTCAGCTATATTTCGTCTGAAACGTTAACTCTCTCTCTCTGAATTTACAGACACTGTCAACGTACGGTAGCATTTTCTGTTTTTATTTTGTTTGCAATAAATCAGATCTCCAGAATTATTTTCCCGGTTCTGTTGCATTTAGCTAGCGCCTGGCGCTCAACAAGGCGGCAAAGCTCACTTTCGAGATGTCCAATCCTGTCGCTGTTTCAGTTAAAGCCTTTCTTTAAAAAAAACAAATAAAAAGCCACTCCCCCCTCAAGCAAAAAACGTTGCATACTGGCTGGGTAAAATTCCGGTTGAATTTCAGTTCACGAAATTCACGAAAAAATGAGTTCAGTTCACGAATGACCTGAGTTTTTTTTTCCCAGTAAAATATATGACCGCATGTACAGGGAAGACCTGTGTTCTGATTTAACGGGCATCGGAGTTAGAAATCCCTCAAGCATTTCACTCTCAAAGGGTCGCTAATGGATTTCTGTGCTGCTGTACCTGTATCTCTTCGAATCCACGGGGATGATATCCATGGCAATGTAATATTGCTTGGCCGGCTCAAGGCCTTTGATTTTCACCCGGACGGCGGGAAACATGCGCCTAAAGGACAAAGCAGCACCGTTAGACGGCAGTTTTATTTCCCCTGTGCTCCCGAACCGTCTTCACAGGGGACCGAGGGAGTTCAGAACGACCGCGTTAATTCAGCTTCTTAGGACCCGCCGCCCCTTTTAAAAATGCAATGAAACGAGAATCTAGATTCTGTGGATTTATAATCGTTCGCCGGGAGTGACTCCACTCCGCAGACTTTTTCCAACCGGCCTGGTTTATCAAACACAGAAGGAGTCAGGCGGGACTTCATGCCCCCCCCCCCCCCCTCCCCTAACCCCCTTTCCCGGTTGGTCTCAATCGGTTAATTGAGGAGTTCATCTGAGTGAGCTCGGTATTTGATTGAGAAACGCGGAGCGTCGTTTTGTGACTCCCGGCCAGACTGATAAAGGCGATGGCCCCGACAGAGTTGCCCATTTCCGTTCTAGCTGTTCGACCCCAGGTTCCACCAAGACTCTTAATTCCTCGCGAGCGATGTGCGGCTTGGGTGGACTGGCCATGCTGCGTTGTTCAGAGCGGCCAGGCATGTGCAGGCTGGGAAATGCAGGGTTACAGGGTTAGGGTTGGGAGGTTGGGTCAGGGTGGGATACTCTTAGGAAGGTCGGTGTGAACTAGATAAACCGAATGGCCGGATTCCATACAGTACAGATTCTACGATTCGACATCCCCAGGACATTAATCTGAGCGTCCGGTTACTAACCCACAATTGCCATTAGCTAGGGCCGGACAGTTTCAGACAGTATAAATGCTGTCCACATGTACTGAGACTGTGTGAACTGAAACCTCTCCCTCTCCCTATCACGCAAAGACATTTTTCCGTGCCGTACATCTCCATGACTCTATGATTCAGGCTCTCTCTCTCTCCTCACCTGCCCGCTTTAGTAATGATCATTTCTGTCCCAATCTCATGAAATCGTTTCCAAAGCTCGGAGCCCTGCAGTTCCAGGTGAAGACCCTCGGAGTCCCCTCCGGGGGAAGTGGGTCCGGGACCACTCCGGGTCTTGCTCGCCTCCCCTGGTCCATCACATGCAAAACAAAATACCAAACAGCCATGTTGCCATCAACAAACCCTTCAGTAATCCACATCCAGGGCTTCCATAGATTAACCTTAAATTCCACCCCCGCCCAAAATGAAGATTATCCAGCCCTGCGTCTCATCCAGTGTCAACGTGGGTGAACTTTCACCTAGAACGAATAACTTCAGTGGATATACAACATAAAACTTGCTCTCTGGTTCTGAGAGACAACGGTGTTTCCAACCTCGGGACTGACACAAGTGTGAATCCAGAACAACTGTCCAACGCCGAGGGATCTTACTGCGTTCGTTTCAAAACCTGCAGTTTCACCTCCTTGAAAGTGGAAACTCGTGTCTAGATTGGATAGCGCGAATTAAAATCTGCCGAATTGAAAATAATCTATTAAAGTTAAATTCCAAAACTGATGGGAGCAGAGAAACGTTGAAGTTAATAAGGGAAAAAGAAAAGGCATGAATCGAAAAGGTGGGAAAGCAGTTACAAACCGGGGGTGAGCCACAGAAGGGACAATAATATACCCAACCCTGCTCATTTGGATCGGCAGTCCGTTTGCAAGACTCCCAGCACGGCACTGAGATGGTACTGAGGGTTGGGCGGGATTATTATTCAATGGCTCTCACACAAGGGTGACCGACCTGCTCGCTGCTCTTCTCTCTGCTTGGAGCTCTGGGCTTGTTTCAGCGTGCCGCCGGGCCGCTCCCTCGCCTTCCCATCCTCGCCGTCTTCAAGTTTCCTCTTCAGAGAGTTCCCCACCAGAGATTCCACCGAGAAAGCGTGCGCCCGAGAGCTCAGAGCCATCGGGCCGTCACCATCGGCGAGGGGATCCGCTCGCAACAGCGCGGCCGAGGCCGGCCGGCGGAGTGAGGAGGAGATGGAGCCTGAGTCCCAGAGTGAGTCCCATCCCAGTTAGTGCAAGGGCTGGACTGGATGCCGCGCTCTCTGCATCACTCCTGGGCAAGGGAACCTCTCGCTCCTCCAGGGTCTCCCCTGCAGTGCCAAGTGTGGAGCTCAGCGCCTGTTAAAGTCAAGCCAATAGCAACACACCAGGGGAGCCAAGAGCGAGCGAAGCTGCTCTAATTATCCTGAAGGAAGCGCTCTCTTTCCTAGCACTGACTGCGAGGGGGGAGGGGTGGGGGTGGGGGTTTAATTGTTAGCAGTCATACCTGTCTACCTGGGGAACTGTATAAAACTGTGGGCATGCACTGATCACCGCCACGTCCTGTGACAAGACCAGCCTTGGAAAATAACCCATCTTCAAAGGGAAATGACCAAATAAGCAGGCAAACGCAGTTATTGCTCTCTCTATGTGTACACTGGAGATGGATGCATAGAGACGTGTACGTGTAGAAGTGTATGGAAACGTACATACAAGTGGATGGATCAGATTTAAAAGGGGACCCAATTTTTTTCTCACGCTTTCACTGGACAGAAACCTCCACCGAAGCTGTCTCCCTTTCAATTCGTAACCGTCACTGTGCAGAGACATCAGTTACACAGTGTTTCTATGTCTTTGTGTAGCTCCTTACGAATCTGAGAGGTGACTGACATATCTAACCGGGGTCTGCCATCTCTGTCCGGGAGAATGTGTTCCCAGTCTTGAGATCACTTGATTTAAAAACAAAAAAGTCCCAGCGCCTCTGCAGTAAATCTGAAACCAGAGGCTGGGAGATGTACACTCGGCACCCGAAAGCCATCTGTTTCCGATCCGCTGTGATTCCAGCCTTTGGGAATGCACTCCCGCATTCCCAACTGGTCCTCTCTGCTGCGGGCGGCGGGATCTTGCTGTGCACTCCGAAGCTGCTCTCTCTCTCTCAGTCAGAGTTTGAGAGATGGGGGGGAGAGTTCAGGACGGCCCTCCGCGCACCCTGGGCTGTTTAACATCGGGGTGGCGCAGTCCCCCTCTCGGCTGTAACCAGGGCTCTCCTGCGGAGCCAAGATCAGGAATACATCCACAACCCTCCCACCCTCAACCCTTTGCCCCCCCCCCCCCCACACACACACACACCGAGCTCTGTGCGCTCAATGCGGGCCTCAGCGCTGCTGGTACACACTCCCAGGCTCTACCGGACCCCCGGGGGCTATCGTGAGAGACGAACCGACCGACCAGTGTGGCCTGATTCCCCTTCCCTCCCCTCCGGGATCCTGCCGGTTGGGAATTTGAGCAGTTTATGCTACGATCGGTCGATTTAATCGTTTTCCATTGTCCCATCAATTTCAGAACATAACTTGTAACTTATTTCTCTGCATCCATTAAAATAGCACTCGGTAGACTCGTTTGCTTTTTTAAAAAAATAAATATCGTTGAGCCAAAATATTGTCTAATTTCGCACGCGATGCAAGAGAATCGACACTCTGCAATTGTTGGTGAGATTTCTCTGTGCCCTGGACTTGATATTTGGATGTGTTCGGTAGTTCTAATGGGTGGAACTATCGTAACTGGAATTTGCAGGTTAATAAGAAGGGATCAAGCAGTTGGTCAGGGCCCGCCAGTCTATTCTCCTTCTGCTATTCTCCACTCCAACACCTCACCCACTCGCACACAGGGGCAACATGGCGATGGGAAACCGAAGGGTCGCTGAGTGACGGAGGGAGAATGCTATCTGAATGACTATTACACTAAGCACATTACTCGTTAACACACAGGCAATTGCTTGCTGCTGGCGTTGAACTGCGCCATAAACAATACTTTAAAAAGTGAAACGAAATCTCTAACAAAAAATGCAAGCAGTTCAAGAAGAAAGTTTTTTTTAAAAAAAGGCTGACGGTTACTAATTGATCGATTTTATTATTTTAGATAAAATCTCCTATTAAAGTGACAGGATTCTTGATTACTGCAACCATTTGTAGTTCTGTGTAACGTGATTATATGGTATGACGCATTATTAATATATAGACCAACTACATGTGAGTTGGGGAGGTATTTTTGCACAAAACTCAAATATAAATGGAATTAGCCCCCAGGATTCGATTGCTCGGTATTGAAACGTTTATAGCTTGCCATTGATTCACCTCATAGCCGTTATAATATTTCATTGTTTTTACAGTTTAAAAACATTCTACCTTGTGTTTTTACTGGTGAATTTAACACACGCTGTCCAGCAAGGTAAAGTTTAAAAAATAAGACGGGGCAGTAATAACAAGGAGATTGAACGGAACAGAAACACAGCTGACTGCTGTGTAACTGGTTCCATGTGTAAAAATATTTTCTTTCATGAAACTCGAATACATGCGGACAAGCAAAGGTTTCTCGGAGGATGTGTATAGCCTTGCGGTACATTCTCGGCTTCCTTTCTCCATTTCAATTGGATTATTGTAACAATTGTTTATACTTTTGGTTTATTGAAATTGACCTAATATTTCCAGCGATCTGAAGCCTGTGACTGACAGCAGCTGAAGAAAACGCGAGCTTAGTGTGGAGTGCACATTCTCTCTGCAAGTTAGGCACATTGAAAATGTTTGAACTGTAAATTAGATCACGCTGAGTATCCGCACTCCGATATGGGAAATACAGCGTCCAACTTATGCTAGCGGTAAAAAAAAGACACGAATACGAAATAAACTTTACTATTTCAGCTTGTCCAGCGATTCGCCCCTTGTCTTTAAGGAACGGGGCGTCGTTCCCCTTCTCAAAAGTTATTGCAACTGCTAACAAAAAAAATCTGAGCGTCGATTGATTTCCAATTAAACATTGCGAGGAAATGGTACACGCTACTGGTAACAACATTGTAAATGATCAATTACTAGATATCTGTGTCTCTGTGCGCGAATCTCTAGGTGTGTGAGAATATATAAAGTAACATTTGTAGAAATAAGACAAAAATGGAAGTTAAGATTGATTATTAAGTTCCACCATAAAGCACTTTCTTGTTCGGAGTCGGCGTAAAGACAAAGATTATATATTTTTTAAAATGCATCAATATAAAGCTTGCACTTTATGGAATGAACCGTCCCGCTTTTCTCGTACAAGAGTTACTCGGGTTTCACTTTAAGAAAGAACTTCACTTCTCAGTTAATTGTTACAGAAAATACCTTGCATTACTTAAAAGAAAAGTCTGCTTGTGTCCAAAAATATGAATTTAAACGAAATATATAAATGACATTGCTTTTATTCTTTTAGGGAACCTGACTTGCAAACTACTTTCAGAAGTAAATAAAATATATACTCGGGGAGATGCAAAGTAAACATGAACTCCCCAACTTTCAGAAAAAAAAGCTTTAAACAGACGAGCAAGGCCTTTTTTGCTGGGGGGGGGGGGGGGGGGAGGGGGGTGCGGTGTAGTGAATTACAAATTAGAGCCCAGCAAGTTCTTCAGATCTCTCGCTAAGTATCGTTATCAGCATCTAATGGTCTGAATGAGGAGGCAGGCTGATTGAGGCGAGTCTCACAGACAATTATTAGGGGTTAATAATAGGAGAGCGAATCTCACAGCTGAGGTAATTCATCCAGTAAGTAAATATTGGGTTTTTTTTTTGTTATTTTACAGGCAGCTTTCTGATGTAAGGTAGGCGAATATTTGTTAAGAGTGCATCTTAAATGCAAAAGTTTTGCAAATCTTTTGAAACTTCCAGGACACTAGGCGAGAGAAGAAATTGCAGGACAAAATGCAACTCTTTTTTTCTCTCTCTATTTTAAAGTGAATCAGAATTAACAAGAACGGTCTGCGCGATGCAGTTGTGGAACATTCATGGCATTTTTGCAACCTTATTAGAAACGGCGGAATTCAAAACAATTCCGAATACTGAAGAGGGCTTGGAATAATAGCAGGAGTTGTCACACTTTCTGACAGATGACTTCAGTTTGATCTAGGAACCTTGAGCGGTTCCTGTACTTGCTGGAGACGGATAAATAAAAGAAACTGTCTCCCCCAATTGCCCGTATGAAATTCTGAAATCAATTCACCATTTTAAACAATGCGTTTAAATATGATTGCAGTCAGTCTCAATAGGTAGCCCCCCGCTCGTTAGTTGAATTGAACTGAACTTGCCTGGAAGTGACAAGTGCTGAGATCAGCGGTTACAGAAAACAGTGGGTCTGGGGGTCATAGAGGCGGCAGGACCCAGCGGCTCTGCAGTCATCTACTTGTTATCTCTCTCTCTATGTGAATGTTTACGCTACTGAATCAAAACCGGAAAGCAGACAGGACTGACCTACAATATTGAGGGTGAGTAACTTCGCAGCCTGCGGTGTGACTCGGCTTTTGGAAGTGAATTCGTTCGCAAACTTTTCTGATCTCCCGACTTTCTTTTGCGATTTGAACCTCAATAAAAGAAAAAGCCACGTATGAGGGACCCGTTTAAACACAAACAGCACCAAACATTAAAAACAAAACCCGTCCTCAGTTCGCACCAAAACTATAATGGAAGGTTTATTATTTAAAGACCAATGATTAGAAGTATTCGATTTGACAGAAATTAACGTATTTTTTAAATATATAATTACATGAATTTCCTTGTAGTTTACAGTAAAAATCAGCAAATGGTCTTTCAAGATAGAATTTAATTAAATGTAGTTTTAAACTTAAGCTTTATTGGAACTGGCAGTACAGTATTTGTTACACTCAGTGTAAGAGGCCAAAATTGAGGGTGTATTCCTCCAGCAGTATTAGGTTAAAGCGGTGTCAAGTTCTCCATTTCCCAATGTTGACCTTTCGGCCTATCGTGTCTTTGTTCAGGGGATAGGATCAACGTGTTTGGTTGGACAGTACAGTCCTCGCAATAGAGAAAGGAGAGGGATTCTATGGTACCGGACACTTTCTACTCTTATCAAGTAACGTTAGTTCCCTGATGTTCTGGAGGGAACTAACTGCTGTCCTTACCTACACCAATGTGGCTGATTCCGACCTGCCCTCGAGGGAAGTAAAGATAGATTATAAATGCTGCTCCCGCCAACGATGGCCACATTCCATAAATAAATCAACAAAATCCTCCGCTAGGGCATTGTAAAAGAAAATCAAAAGGTCAAGGGAAATGTAAACAAGGGGTAATGTTGCCAGCTAGCCCCTGTGGTATCCATCGGCCTGTAGAGGTGTAATAGTTTCAAATCAGGGACCTTTTACATGTAGTACAAGCACAATGGCTGTTACTCTACGGAGACAGAATGGTCCATTTTCTAAAATCTACCTAGAATTGACCTGTGAGTCAATTGAAGCCCCTATCCACAGTCTCAACGTCTACATTTGAATTTCTGGGAGAGGAGATAATAGTATTTGGGGCTCGGCGTTTGCCGAAGCTGCATTTGCAGTTTTAGTTCAGAGTAACTCACCCAGCCCCATTTCCCTCTGACTGATGCACCTAACACTATGGGTAATTTAGCACGGCCAATTCACCTGACCTGACTGTGGGAGGAAACCGGAGCAAACCCACGCAGGCAGAATATGCAAACTCCACCAAGACAGTCGCCCGAGGCTGGAATCGAACATGTTCCCTGGCGCTGTGCCACCATGCCGCCCCCATTTGCAACTTTATTACGACATAACCACAAAAACAGGCCATTCGGCCCGAGCAGTTCATGTTGGCATTTATGCCCCTCTGGAACCTCCTCCCATCTTTTCTTATTTAACTCTACCACTTCAAATAATTTTACCTCCGCTTTGTTTCCTTTTAAACGTGTCCATACCATTCTCTTCAACTGCGTGTAATGAGTTCAGTGTTCTCACCACTCCTTGCTTGGGAAGTATCCCTGTTGGATTTTTTTTTTGCTGACTGGTTTATATAAATAACCTCCGGTAATGCTGTTCCCCACAAGGGGAAACATCGCTTCTGTATCACTTTATCAAATCCTTTCATCAATTTATTGGTCACCTTTCTATTAGGTAACCCAAAACCTTTTATTCAAGAGAAAAGCAATCTAACCTTTCAACACACCCATTGCTGGCATCATTCTGTAAATCCTCTCCCCAATGTATCTACAGGACATCCTTTTTAAAAAAATATGGTGACCTGAACTATGCAGTTCTACAGTTCTACATTACTATAAATGTTGTCGAAATGAGATTCAATACACAACTTTTGTATCGTTCAATTCCATCCCCTCAGAAATAAAACCGAGAGCTGGGTTTGATTTATTTTCTAATGAGCTTGTTAATGTGTGGAGCAATTTTTATTGGTAGTTGCATGTGTTCTTCAAAATGCATTTGTTCTTCTAATTCACCTCGACGTGGACCTCTCAAACATAGTTAAAAATCACACAACACCAGGTTATAATCCAACAGGTTTCATTGGAAGCACTAGCTTTCGGAGCGTCGCTCCTTCATCAGGTGGTTGTGACAATGGCCTGATGAAGGAACTCCGAAAGCTAGTGATTCCAATGAAACCTTTGGACTATAACCTGGTGTTGTGTGATTTTTAACTTTGTACACCCCAGTCCAACACCGGCATCTCCAAATCATGACTTCTCTCAAACGTAGGTGACTTGCCTCTTCTTTCTACCAAGCCCATATATTTTCCTCACATTTTGCAAGTTTAATATTACCTCACAGTAAGTAACTGCAATCCCCATCAGCTTGAATATGATCACTTGCCCCACCCACCACTACTTGCCAAATTTAATGTCAGGTGGGTAGGTGGACTTTAAAATGACAGGTGATACAGTTGAAAGTCAACTGAAAGGAAATGACCAAACAGTGCGTTTCAGCCTCAAAGAGGTGATGAAATTGGCAGTAGGGACACAATGTTTGAAAGGGACAAAAAAGACCACAAAGGAAAAGCATATGAAGTGATTATCGATGACCAGTGAGATTCAGTAGTGTGCTGACATGTGTGAGCTGAGCAGCGATGTTGTCACATGTACATATTTTTCAGGTCCCTTCACTTTCTGTTTGTCAAAAGCTCTGGCCCAGAGCCCAGCACCTGAAATGGAGCTGACACAGGAACTAGATGGATGAAAGAATGGTGGGCTTGGGGAGAAAATCAGCAGTCCATGATTACAGATAATGCAGACAGAGGGAGAAAGAATGAGCTCAGCATGAGCAAAGAGCTCATGAGCATGAGCATGGTGTAGGCAAGGGTGTAGAAAAAAAAGAGGTAGTTGAGGGTGGTGGTTTGATTGAGGTTTAAATTGGGAATCAGGGTAAAGGGGCCAGGGGATATTCTGATCCATGTTTAAGATGCTGGGTGGGAAGGATGTTATGAATGCCTGTAATGGTATTCCATCCTGGAGTTCTTCTCACTCATGTCGCACAGGTCTATTCCAGTTTCCCACTAAATCTGGATCACTTGCTACTTTCCCCTTAGACCAGGACCTTTATTGTTTTGCTTCTCCCACAGTCGAAGCCAAATCACATTTTAAACCATGTTGATTTGCAAAAGGGCCATTGTACACATTGATCATAATTCGTCCAAATGTTTGAAACAGCACTGTGATTATAGCAATCCCATGAGTCACACAATGTCTCATCAGCCAGTGCAGCTCTCTGCTGGTGGTTAATTTGACAGTGGGAATAGAACTGGTACTCTCAGTTTTGATACCATCGCCGAATATGTATTGGACTACTTGATAACAGCACATTGCTAATAAATTAGGGCTTCACTAGTGGCATTGCTGTCAATTACACAGCATTTGTTTGTTCCCCTTGAATGAAAGTTATCTCATTAAACCAAACTTGCAGCAAATTATATAAAAAAGCTGATGCTGTACATAGGTCAAATTAAGCTTCAGAAAAACAGCCATAACCTCCTGCCTGACTTTTCATTGGCTGTTCATTTGATCACATATTTGTAAAGGCCTACAAACCAATAGCTTATATAGGACTGGTTATGGGTTTCCACTTTGGGATTTATTACAATCTTGGTGCATGACACTTATCACCCATGAAGAGTAAGACCCAAAATCCTGTGAGAGTCACTGCAGAGCCTTTACAAAGATAGCAAACAGTTCTCAGTGAGGTACAGGTAAACACTGAGACAGTGAAGAGGATCACAGAGGATTTACGATGCACAAGTCATTCAATTTGTCCTTTGTGATTCCTGAAAGATGCAGCTGAACAGCACAGTGAGTCAAGGAGTGAAACTCAATCTGTTCCATCCATTCTAATCTTGACATCTTGTTCCACTCAAGCAACAGAACAGATACACCCACTGAGGGAGGTGACATTACTGATCCACTGCAAATAATACTCAGTGGATCCCAGCATAGTAGTGGGCAGGAAGAGCTGTAAGGCAATTTAGAAGAGGTATCTATCTCTTCCCAGAGATAATGTAAGGAGAAAGTGAGGACTGCAGATGCAGATGCTGGAGAGTCACAGACTAAAAGTGTGGTGTTGGAAAAGCACAGCAGGTTAGGCAGTGTCTGAGGAGCAGGATAATCAATGTTTCAGGCATGAACTTTTCTCTCCTCCTCCTCAGATGTTGCCTGACCTGCTGTGTTTTTCCAGCGCCACACTCTTCAACTCAGCAATAGCATAAGCAAGGCGCATAAATATGGATCACAAAATCAAGATCTCCAGTGTCCAGGCTGTTAAGTATTGATTTTCAGCAATGTTGTCTCATTGTTTGGGTCTAAAAAGCTATCTCTGTGCGCAGGCTGTGAATGCAGGCAAGGCTCTTAATGAATACTTCAGAGCTAGCTTCATCAAACAGGAAGTTGAAACTTTATTGCTGGAACAGCACAGCAGGTCAGGCAGCATCCAGGGAACAGGAGATTCGACGTTTCGGGCACAGGCCCTGTGAGCTCATTCCTGAAGAAGGGCCTGTGCCCGAAACGTCGAATCTCCTGTTCCCTGGATGCTGCCTGACCTGCTGTGCTGTTCCAGCAATAAAGTTTCAACTTTGATCTCCAGCATCTGCAGACCTCACTTTCTCCTCATCAAACAGGAAACCAACGATGATATTGTAACCAAGGATAAAGAGTGCAAAATCTTGGGGGTCAACCGTTGTAACGTAGCAAGTATTAATGGCGTCGACATTTGAGAAATTGCAAAAAATCACCATGTCCAGGTAAAATAAATTACAGATTGTTCAAAAATAAAGCAAAACAGGGAATAGCAGTGGCTCTGACCATGAGATTTTGTGCCTCTCCTCACCACAAGAGTGCTGCCAGAAGATTAGAGGATTGTCCTGGTATAAGACAAGCAGTTTTCTTTCTGGCTGTGCAGACCTCTGAGGACCATGTGCATCAGAACTGGAGTCAATGACACTATCGGGGTGCTCCATCGGTTGCTGTGTGTGGCTTATTGGACAGCTTGCATACACTTGAAGCTACGCAGCTTAGAGAGAACAATGTATTCAAGCAATTCTAGGCCAGTTAACTTAAATATGGCTTGGACAAATGATGAGAATTAGTTTTGAGCAACTTGTGAGGGCGTAAATGAAACAAAAAAAGTGAGCATGGATTTTTTCAGGCGGAATCTTTCCTGATTGAAGGTCTTTTGCCTGAAAGGTCGATTCTCCTGCTCCTTGGATGTTGCCTAACCTGCTGTGCTTTTCCAGCGCCCCATTCTTGACTCAGGCAGAATCGTGTCTGATTAATACCGAATGGACTGCAGTCGTTTAAGAAGGCAACCCCCTCACTACTTTCTCAAGGGCAACCAGCGACCGGCAGCAAATGCTGGCCCAGCCAGTGATACATACATCCCATGAATGAATAAAAAATGAAATAACAAATTTGAGGAGGTGGTCAGTTGGATTCATGATGATGGTGGGAGAAAGTGAGGACTGCATAAGCACTTCATCAGGTATGCCTGAAACGTTGATTCTCCTGCTCCTTGGATGCTGCCTGACCTGCTGTGCTTTGCCAGCACCACATTGTCAGCAACTTTATGATGGTAATGCAATGAATGAGGTTTATGTAGATTTTAACGAGACTTTGATTCCCCTTCACTGTTTGATCATGCAGCATTGTCCTCTGAGAAGGGCACTGCTTGTCACTGGCCACTCGGGTGTTTCCATTCTTCCTGGTGGTGGAAATTGAATAAAGATTTGTACAACCTTGTGTCTTTCACTGTGTCTCACATCTGCACACACAAAAACCCAGGGCGCTGGGGGAAAGAAAGCACTACTGCTGTTAGGCAATAGTGTGGGGGAAATTAAAAAAAATATAACCAGGGCATTCAGAAAAATATGAGGCTTTTGACAAGGTTCTTCATGGCAGGCTGACCAACAAATGCCTTTGGAAACAGACATTGCCAAATTCAATCCAAAGTTGGCTTATCATCAGGAATCAAAATCTTATGGTTCACTTGTGTGCTTTCAACTGGAAGGCTAATATTAAAGGGGAGCTAGGAGTGGAAGTCAGCAAGGATCAGAGCACAGTGTCTTGTTTTTCTGTAGTTTATTCTAAGGAGTGAGAATCAAATTCAGATTGAGAATCAAGTTTTATTGCCACCTGTACTCAAGTATAGCGATACAAGTGTATGGTGCAAATGTAAAAGGTCACCATACAGGATGGCCCCATAGGTAAAACAAAAGTAACTCAGTACAAACTCTTAGGTGCAAAGCAGAAACAAAAAAATGAGATAAAGTTACAACTTCAATATGACAGTCCTTCTTACCTGTTTACCCATGCTGGCCTCGCAATTCCTGCAGGGACAGGATCTCGTTTGCGTTGGGATCCTTGATTGTGATGGGCTCCCTCTCCTTCTTGCTCAACACCAATGCAGATGCTGGGAGACCTCGTGCTGTCTACTCACTCCCACACCTCGTGCTGCCTACTCACTCCCACA
>NW_025209016.1:6914-15813 GCF_004010195.1 Chiloscyllium plagiosum | reverse complement strand
GGGGGTTAGATTAGCATCTGTTAGATCTTTCTGGTTGGACTAATTTGTTCACACAGGTCTAACCAGGACCTTTGGGCAATTTTGTGATTTCACACTGTCCCCAGTGGGTGATCTGAAGACAGCTGACATATCTCAACTTTAATTCAAAAACCAAATGTCGTTTGAGAAAGTAATTTAGCCTGGGAGTCACTGTTGCTTGTAACAACGTTCAGACATTTATTGCCAGTGAGCCTGTGACTTTGGCAAGGAAAATAAATAAATGGATTAAGTTAATCAGTACAGTAGCTGATGGAGAAATTGCATAAGACAAGATTCAGTGTTTGGCTGCTTGTGTCTCCAATAATAATTTGCAAATCGATACGGTCTGTTCCTTTTCTTTGTTTAGTGCTGCAATATGTCACTTTCTATTTAGAGGAAGTTAATTCACCTGGACCTAAGATTTTTGTAAGATTGCTGCGGTCAATGAGTTGTGGGCAGAATTCCAGCCCTGTCACCAAAGTACCCCGTCCCTGTCCTTCCACTCTATTCCCTTTTGTGTATTATTTCAGATTACGTGTGATGTGACTGACATGACAGGCATTTGTAGCTGGTGGCTTGCTCGGTCATTTCAGAAGAACGTTAAGACATCACATGTAGACTAGACGCAGTAAGGTTCATCAGTGAACCAGCTGAGTTTTTACAACAAATTTCATGGTCATTGAGCGACTGGCCTTTCACATCCAGACTTATGGATACACTGAATTCAAATTCCGCTAGCCACCATAGTGGGTTTCGAATCCGTGCCCCCCCAGGGACATGGAGCTCTGCACTGATTCCTCAGTGACATCACCAAGGTGGCACCACTTCCTCCAACATGCATGAAGAGCTCAGGGACCTTTGTCAATGGAGACCTCTTTTGTCTGCCATTCCCCTTTCTCCTCGCCCAAGTCAAATTCTATGGCTGCCTACAACCTCCATCCTGGACCTAAACTTGAGAGTCTTCCTCTAACCTCATTCCTAACTCATCTCATCGCTTTCACAAGGTCATCTTGCTAATCCCATCTGTTCCACTGACCTCATTCCCATTGGAATTAAATGATTTGGATGCGAGCATAAGGGATACAGTTAGTAGATGACACCAAAATTGGAGGTGTAGTGGACAGCGAAGAGGGTTACTTCAGATTACAACAGGATCTGGACCAGATGGGCCAATGGGCTGAGACGTGGCAGATGGAGTTTAATCAGATAAATGCAAGATGCTGCATTTTTGGGAAAGCAAATCTTAGCAGGACTTATACACTTAATGGTAAGGTTCTAGGGAGTGTTGCTGAACAAAGAGACCTTGGAGTGCAGGTTCATAGCTCCTTGAAAGTGGAGTCGCAGGTAGATAGGATAGTGAAGAAGGCGTTTGGTATGCTTTCTTTTATTGGTCAGAGTATTGAGTACAGGAGTTGGGAGATCATGTTGCACCTGTACAGGACATTGGTTAGGCCATTATTGGAATATTGCGTACAATTCTGGTCTCCTTCCTATCGGAAAGATGTTGTGAAACTTGAAAGGGTTCAGAAAAGATTTACAAGGATGTTGCCAGGGTTGGAGGATTTGAGCTATAGGGAGAGGCTGAACAGGCTGGGGCTGTTTTCCCTGGAGCGCTGGAAGTTGAGGGGTGACCTTATAGAGGTTTACAAAATTATGAGGGGCATGGATAGGGTGGATAGGCAAAGTCTTTTCCCTGGGGTCTGGGAGTCCAGATCTAGAGGGCATAGGTTTAGAGTGAGAGAGGAAAGATATAAAAGAGATCCATGAGGCAACCTTTTCACACAGAGGGTGGTATGTGTATGGAATGAGCTGCCAGAGGAAATGGTGGAGGCTGTTACAACTGCAGCATTTAAGAGGCATTTGGATGGGTATATGAATAGGAAGGGTTTCATGGGTTATGAGCCGAGTGCTGGCAGGTGGGACTAGATTGGGTTGGAATATCTGGTCAGCATGGACGGGTTGGACCAAAGGGTCTGTTTCCGTGCTGTACATCTCTATGACTCTATGACTCTATG
The DNA here is from genome assembly GCF_004010195.1 of Chiloscyllium plagiosum. NCBI lineage: Eukaryota > Metazoa > Chordata > Chondrichthyes > Orectolobiformes > Hemiscylliidae > Chiloscyllium > Chiloscyllium plagiosum. The sequence continues at coordinate 13,780 of NW_025209016.1, read as the reverse complement.
ATCTATCTAATTTCCCAATCATCCTTGTCAGCTGACTCTATTCAACCTCCTCGACTACTGTCCTGCCACATACCCGAAAGCTTGCCCATGACCCAGTGCTCAGCAAAAACAGGCCCATCTCCATTCTTTCTTTCGTCCTCAAAGTACTTGAAGGTGTTGTTGCCTTCCGATTCTGTCTGTCTTTTTATTCCATTCTAAGCTTGAATCCTTTTGAGCAAAATAGACAAAATGGAAAAAAAAATTGTGGCTGTAAGAGCTGTTGTTTTTTTGAAGCATTGGAGCTGATTTCCTCAAACTCCACAAGCAGTAATTTCTGTTTGTAAGCTTGGGGTAAAAAATGTTTTGGAACTTGGGGTAAAAAATTTCAAAACAACAGCACTTTAGAAAAGGAGGAAGGGAAACAAAAGGAGTGAGCAATGGGAAGTAAATCAGTGGAGAAAGAAATCTACACTGCTGTGTGACCAAGCAGTGAACCCTCACATCTACTGCCTCTGCTGTTTGATTTCAGAGTTCGTGAGATGCTGAATAGGCTGGGGTTATTTTGCCTGGAGCATTGGAAGCTGAGGGGTGACTTTATAGAGGCTTATAAAATCACAAAGGGCATGGATAGGGTAAATGGACAGGGTCTTTTGCCCAGGGAAGGGGTGTCCAATACTAGAGGGCATAGGAATAGGGTGGGGGGGGAAAGATTTAACAAGGACATAAGGGACAACTTTTTCACAAAGAGGGTGGTGTGTGTATGGAATGAATTGCTGGAGGATGGGATGGAGGCTGGTACAATTGCAACATTTAAAAGGCATCTGGATAGGTATATGAATAGGAAGGGTTTTGAGTAAATGTGGCAAATACTGGCAAATGGGACTAGGTTTACACAGGATATCTGGCTGGCATGGCTGATTTGGATCAGAGGGTCTACTTCTGTGTATATCTGTATAACTCTATGATTCCCAATACATGGCAATACCATTGCCTTCAGGTCCACTTGAAGATACAGTTCACTTTGACTTGATACTATAATCCCTGTTCCTTCACCATTGCTGTATCAATATCCTGGAACCACCTTTCTAATAGCACTGTAGGTATACCCACGTCACACTGCAGCAGCTCACCATCACCTTCAGTAGAATCTCTCCAGTGTGGAAACAGGCCAGTTGGCCCAACAAATCCATACCAATCCTCCGAACAGCATCCCGTCCAGATCCATCCCCCTACTCCATAACCCTGCATTTCCTATGGCTAACCGACACATCCCTGAACGCTATGGGCAACTTCCCATGGCCAATCCACCAAATCTGCACATCTTTGTACTGTGGGAGGAAACCAGAGTGTCTGGAGGAAACCCACACAGACACAGGGAGAACATACAAATTCCACAGAGTCGTCTGAGGCTAGTATCGAACCCATGTCCCTGGCACCGTGAGGTAACAGTGCTAACCACTGAGCCATCATGCTGCCTTCTCAAGTGCAATTAAAGGTTGAAAATATATATATTGGTTAGACAGCGCACCAATCTCCCAAGATCAAGATTAAGGAAAGGTTCCTATTCAGCATGGAAATGATCCTAACTAACATCACAAATTACAGCCTCTGAATGTGACCAAAGTACATGTTCTTTTCTTCTCATCTTCTGTGCAATCCTTGACTCAGTCAGATACAAAACTTTCACCACCTTTACGCAGTATCACCATCTCCCCCGCGATGGCTTCCTGTCTAGGCCTAATGGACTGATGGATGAAGGCCTGTAACAATGTCATCCCGCCGTCCTTAGCCAGATCAGGCGCTGTGTTTTTCAATTGATGAGCAGGTGATTAAGCCTTTCAAATGTTGAGTTATGTTGTAAAACAACAATTGGTGAAAACATAATGCGAGTTACTCAAAAAGAGCACAGGAATGTAAGATTGCCTGGCTTTCTTGTTGTCACAATTTTGGGACAAAGCCACAATCATTGAGCAATATAGAGCCATACAGCACAGAAACAGACCCTTTGGTCCAACTCCCACCAAGCAGACATCCCAATCTGATCTCGTCCCGTTTTCCAGCACTTGGCCTTATCTCTCTAAATCCTTCCTATTCATTTGCCCATCCAGATGCCTTTTAAATATTGCAATTGTAGCAGCCTCCACCACTTCCTCTTACAGCTCATTCCATAAACGCAACACCCTCTGCATGAAAAAGCTGCCCCTTAGGTCCCTTTTTAAATCTTTCTTCTCTCATCTTAAACCTACACCCTCTAGTTTTGGACTCGCCCACCCTGGGGAAAAAGAAAGCGACCAGACATCACACTCTCACCACTGTCAGTGCTCATTCTCCTCAGGCAAGCCCCTGGGATTGAGGGTCGTTTTGCTTCTACTCTGGTTCTGCCATGACTGGTAACATGAAGGTGTGATCTGCAGTCTAGGCCTCACGTTGGGCCGGTGCTGCTTGAGAGGTTCAGGTTGATGAATTGTTTGAAAGTTTGTGTGCTTTCTCTGGAGCTTTGACGTCGCCTTGGGGCGTTCTTGAGGCAGTCTCTCGATGTGTTTGGTGCATTTTCTTTTTCTCGGTTTTAGCCCCATACAGACCTCTTCAGGGATGCTTTGAGGACATCCCAAGACCATTTCCTCTACCCTCTTTGGAGTCTCCTGCTGTGAACAAGTTCCAGGTAGAACAGTTGCTTCGGAGAGTCTGGTGTCACTTGACGTGTCCCACCTGGTCTGGCCAGTTTTGTGTAGTTAGTCCCTCAGTGCCAGGCCTGTTGGCTTGAGAGAGGATTCTGCTGTGCTTTCTTGCCACTGGATTTGCAATGGAAGCATTTGTCGAGCTTTGAGATATGTGCTGTAGGTTCTCCAAGTCTTCAAAGCTCACTGGGGCATGGGAATCAGGGCTGTAATGTCAACCATCACGGCAGCCTTGGTTTTGAGCCTTAACTTTAGTGCAGCTGGTTAGTGATATATGGTTTAAGAGCAAATCTCTTTCAGTGTTTCATTGCTGCTATTTGTCATTTAGAGACAGGGCTGTGAGGTCAATGAGCTATGGTTTACTCTGGGCAACGGCAAGCACCAAGGCTGATTTAAGCAAATGGAAAACACAATTGGAAATAAACTGGCAAAAGAATTGGCTGTCTACCTGCTGCTACTGGTACGGCCCAAGCAGCAGAGTTTTTAAAAAAAAAATCATTCATGGGATGCCGACATTGCTGACTGGGTCAGCATTATTGACCAACACCCAATTGCCCAGGCGAAGGTGGTGGTAAGTTGCCTCTTTGAACCACTGCAGCACTCCCTCAGGCCCTCTAAACACCAAATCCCCAAATACCCCACCATTACCACCACCACACCCCACTCCACCAACTTCATGTTTGCAAGCTTCTGCATTTCCCAGGATTAAGGCACTAATGATGACCATGAAACCATTGCCGATTGTTGGGAGATAACCATCTGGTTCACTAATGTACTTTAGGGAAGGAACCTGCCATCCTTACCAGGTCTGGCCGGCATGTGACTCCAGACCCACAGCGATGTGGTTGACTCTTAACTATCTTCTGGGTCATTAGGGATGGATCATACATGCTGGCGTTTGCTAGTGGCGCCCACGTTCCATGAACAAATTTAAAAAAAGAAAGCAATCACTCTTCAAATGTTCTCCTTTGGCTGGAATTTCCCGAGGTGGTGATAGGTGCTATACAAATGGAGGCTTTCCTGGATTTCTGTTGGCACAATTGATATCTCACAAAGACCGTGTCGGTTTCCAAGTATCACTTTCAATTCCATCAGTTTCCCTCCCTATATGTTTCTTCTCCTGTCCCCTGAAGAGGGTAAATCATCGTGACAGGGGTCAAAAAGCTTCCAGCATCTCACTCAGGTGTTCATGTCCCTGTGGATAAATCAAGGCAGCGTTTGCTATGTGGAATGCACCACTCTAGTCCTCTCTTACCCTACCATCCAGAAGGTGAAAGGTTTTAGTTTGTTCCTCTCTCCACATGTCAACTAAAAGCTGACAGGGAGAAAGCAAAATCATTCAGCTGAGCAAATGAGTGTGAGTGATGTTTGGTTGCAGAGGTTGGCTTGTGACCTTCTCTTTGGGAAATGTCACCTGAAGCAGATGAAGCCCATGCTTAACAGTAGCGGCAATGTGCATTCATTGCGAGGCACACATTGTCAGGTTCATTTCCTGTGATAGTTTAAATAAAAATGGAATTGTTATTTATCAGTAAAAGAGTTTCATTGTGTAAAACAATCTAGAACAGGGGTCATTTATGGTTTCAGGCCAAATAACTATCTGTAGCATTTCATTGAATAAAGTCTGCTTTTTCTAACAGCACAAGCCATAGGTGAAACGCACCAGTACTGTGCAAACTTTTTTAAAAGATTGCTTTCTGTGACTGTCAAAGTGCAGCTCAGAAGCAAAATCCTTTTGAGCAGTAGGTGACAAATATTTTGCCCTCTTGTCACTGTTGACAGGATGCTAGGCTGCTGCTGAGAATTGGGGCAAGAGTTTAAGGCATTTATTGTTTCTTCCCTGCTTGGTAAACATGGGGTGACTTAAACTGTGAGGATAGTAAACGTTTAACCAAGTTCCCAGAGATTCAACTAATTGATGAACATTGGGGATTTGGATCTTCAATTCCATATTTAACCTGCTCCAATTAAACATTGTGTTAAAAGAAATATTTCCGGAAATTTGGTTTTGTGATTTAGTGTACAATTGCTTAAAGTGCTGTTGATACAAAAATGTTAACGGAGGTGTTAATCCACTTAAAATAATTGTGCTACATCTCACCATTAAGATAGCCAACAGAGGAATTTCCCGCAAATGTGTGAAGAGTTCATACATTAATCATCCCTCAGTATTGAGTCACGTCTTCATTGTTATGTCATTGAACATATTAATATGCTCAGGCCCAAGTGGAAGCAAGTCATCCTCAATTCTAAGGGGCTGCCAAAGAAAAGGATTGTAATCGTTGTTGTGAACAATCCGATGTTCGGTCCTCATTTGATTACTGAGCTTGTTCACCTCAAGCGCTTGGATGTTGCCTTACAGTGCTTGGTCTCAGCATGTCCTAAGCTAGGAAATCTACACCTATTTCTGATCTGGAACCACCTGATGAAGGAGCAGCGCTCCGAAATGTAGTGCTTCCAATTAAACCTGTTGGACTATGACCTGTTGTTGGGTGATTTTTAAGTTTGTACATCTATTTCTGCTTTTGATCACAGCCCAGAGAATTGTCCTGGAAATACTGCAGCTTGGAGATGTTAAGGGGAGTGAGCTCAGCAGTCAAATAGCTGCAGTGATTTGCACATGGTGAACAGCTGGACAGAGTGAGATGCTGGAATGTTCCTGAAATCTGTCGAAACACCCATCAGACTGAATTTCAACTTTCTAAAGAGAGAAGGAAAATTACTGGTAACAGGGAGGAAATTTCTGAATGTTAGACTGTAACAGTCTCAACTGTCATTCTCACAAGTGGAAATATACATCGGCAAATCCAGAAGTAACAGCGGACAGAAGAATCTGTTGATTATTAAAAGGTTCCTAACAATATGCAGTGTAGTAAAAAAATTGCTAATTCATCACCCTCATGCTGCATGTTAGAAACATTAAGCTTAATGCTATTTAAGTTGTTAAAAAATAGTTGAACAAAAGTTGCTGCATTGCTGATTTTAAACCTATTTGGTAAAGGATGAATAGACATCATACACTCTGTCTTTAAATAATTTCCTTATATATTTAAAGTCAGTTATCCACTTTCAGGAATGTTCAACCAGTTGGACTAAGATAAGGAGCCTTTATTTAACAACCATTGCCCCCACATCTGAAAGCTTCAAAGTGTCCTGTCCCTCAGCCAACTCGCACTATCTCGATCACATGAGCCTGGAGTGCACCTGGGTCAACTTAAAACAGGAATAAAGATTTCAAGCCACTTTAATGGTTAAGAAGTGGGCCTCAGCTGTTTGTCTAGATGAGAATGGGATGGCTTTGCTAAAAGGGCAAGCTCCGAATCGAATACTTTCAAAGGTCAATGAATATTTATAAATGTGGTCGGGTGCAAATAAGCTGTTTACAACAGTTGTAAGCAAAGGTTTTACATTTCAAACCAAATAGAACTCTCATTTTATTCTCAAAACTGGCCTCACTGAGTTTGACAAGATGAATGTTAGCACTTCTATTTAACTTATTTTTAACTTTTATAACTTGATATTTTACATTTTAACTTATCACCTTTTGCATTTGTTTTTCACCAGTTCAACATACACACACACACACATACAAACACACACACATAGGGGTTTCTTCTCTTGTCTGGAATAGTTGGAACATAGTCCCCATTGGCTATTGGTCTTGATGGCCAGTGATGCCTCTTTAAGCCCAACTTCAATATCTGTGCTACAAAAAACACAGTTATTAACCCTCCCCACGCATGTTTCAGAATTCAGTTGAATTTCATGATGTTTTCAAAACCTAGACCAACCCAGTCACCTGTGCCATCGTTGCTATGTGGGTGGCATTATAGTTGCATGTTTACGATGGTCATGCATGGGCAATGCTTTATCATGGAGATTGCCAGATTAAAGCGAAAAAGGATGCATTTTGGGTCAGGTGGCACTGGGATAATTTGTATGCAAGTAAATAAAAAAAGGCAGCAACAAGCACCGGGTTTTAAAAAAAAACTAATTGATGTTCAGAAATTATATCTTTCACATTTGGATCAGTAAGGTAAATAAACCACAAAAAATATTTGATGCACCGTCAGAGTAGACAGGGAGAAACTGTTTTCACCAGAACAAAGGAATATACCGATAGATTAAAGATGTAAGATCATTGGCAAAATATCTCAGGGGTATGGAAGGGTATTTGTTGTAATCGGGGTGCCTGAGCTGATGAAGGAA
>NW_025209016.1:0-4858 GCF_004010195.1 Chiloscyllium plagiosum | reverse complement strand
GTAGTGAGTGTTAGTGTTAGTGTAGACTGCCAGTGAGGTATGAGTAGTGAGTGTTAGTGTTAGTGTAGACTGCCAGTGAGGTATGAGTAGTGAGTGTTAGTGTTAGTGTAGACTGCCAGTGAGGTATGAGTAGTGAGTGTTAGTGTTAGTGTAGACTGCCAGTGAGGTATGAGTAGTGAGTGTTAGTGTTAGTGTAGACTGCCAGTGAGGTATGAGTAGTGAGTGTTAGTGTTAGTGTAGACTGCCAGTGAGGTATGAGTAGTGAGTGTTAGTGTTAGTGTAGACTGCCAGTGAGGTATGAGTAGTGAGTGTTAGTGTTAGTGTAGACTGCCAGTGAGGTATGAGTAGTGAGTGTTAGTGTGGACTGACAGTTTGGTATGAGTAGTGAGTGTTAGTGTTAGTGTAGACTGACAGTGTGGTATGAGTAGTGAGTGTTCGTGTAGACTGACAGTGAGGTATGTGTAGTGAGTGTTAGTGTTAATGTAGCCTGACAGTGAGGTATGAGTAGTGAGTGTTAGTGTTAGTGTAGACTGACAGTGAGGTATGAGTAGTGAGTGTTAGTGTTAGTGTAGACTGACAGTGTGGTATGAGTAGTGAGTGTTCGTGTAGACTGACAGTGAGGTATGGGTAGTGAGTGTTAGTGTTAATGTAGACTGACAGTGTGGTATGGGTAGTAAGTGCAGCACCGTGCTATTGGAGATACTGAAAGAAATTGAGGACTGCGGATGCTGCAGAGTCGGAGTCAAGAAGTGTGGTCATGGAAACGCGCAACCAGTCAGGCAGCATCCGAGGAGCAGGAGAATCGACGTTTCGGGTATTGATTTGGAATGTGCCTTTCAGGGTGGCTCAGTGGTTAGCACGCTCCATGCTCCTTGGTTCCTGTCCCTTATTTTATTGCCCCCCCCCCCCCCACCAACCCGAGAGGGTTACAGTCCTACAGTCAGTCCTACAGCCTCCCTCCCCCTCCCTAGTCCTGACAAAGGGTTTCTGCCGAAGACGTTGACTTTCCTGCTCCTCAGATGCTCTCCTACCTGCTGTGCTTTTCCGGCCTCACATCTACTGACTCTGGTTTCCAACGTTGGCAGTTCTTACCGTCTTCTGAACCTGAGGTCCCGTAATCCCCTCCCGGAATCCCTCCAATCCCTCTCTCCTCCTTTACGGCCCTCATTCAAACCAGCCTCATTGGCCAACGTCTCCTTTTTCGGCTCAGCATTAACATCGAAATCCAGGGATTAGGAGTCGGAGTAAGCCATTCAGCCCTTCAGGCCTGCTCCACCGTTCAATAGTGGAGAGAGATTTAAAAAAGACATGGGGGAAAAACTTTTTTGACACAGAGTGTGGTTCATGTGCGGAATGAACTTCCTGAGGATGCGGCTACAATTCCGATGTTTATAAGATACTTGGATAAGTACATGGATAGGAAAGGATTGGAGGGATATGGGCCAGGAGGGGGGAGTCGTTTAGTTTGGGATTATGGTCGGTATGCACTGGTTGGACTGAAGGGTCTGTTTCTGTGCTGTATGGCTCTATGACTCCATAACTCAATAGAACCATGGCCTACCATTCAACTCACTCCCCTATTCCTGCTTTCTCCCCCATACTCTTTGATCCCTCTCGCTCTATCGACCTTGAAAACTTGGTAAAAACCAGTAAGACCTGGTAATGAATGAACTGGTTGTACTGGGACTCTGCTTCAAAGAACACAAGATGAGTCACGTCTCAACGGTCAGTTTTACTGGCCTTCCTTTTGGGTATGAAGCATCCTGTTGTTTTCATTTATTGATGGGATGTGGGCAATATTTATTGCCCCAATCCTGGTGCCCTGGTGAAAGCTGCCATCTTGATTTGCTGCAGTCTGTGTGGGGTAGGGCCGCCCACAGTGCCGTGAGGTCAAGGGTTTCAGGATTTTGACACAGTGACAATGAAGGAATGACAACATATTTCTTGGAGGGGACACTTTAAAGGCTCCATATTGTTGTTAGAATGTCACAACTCTCAGTGTTTAGGAGTCAGCAGACTTGGAGCAAATGCTTCACTATCAACACACAAGTGCTTTGCTAAGCAACACTCGCTGGTAAATATTTGCAAAATCTTAGATACTATGTTGATGTTTGCAGAGCTATGCTAAGGGCACGGCCACATCACAAAAGGAAACTTGTTAACATGGACAACAAGATAGTGTGCGTCACAAAATAATCCTGCCTTTTCTCGAGGCGCACGTCAGACTGTGATTCAGTCGTCACACAGCAGCTGCCTGCGGAATAACAGCAAAATGTTATGCTGCTGTTACACAGAGAGTGGGGTGTCCTGCAGGAGCATTACCATCTGGCTACACTGCAAGCTTGACACCCATTCAGAAATCCAGGCTGCTCACACAAGTGCTTGAACACCATTACTGGGGTCCGAGTGAGCAGGGGGTGATCGCTCATATTAATACTGTCCAAGAGAGTTGAATTTAATTTTCAAATGTAGGACATGGGAAATGTACTTTTACATTGGATACCAATATAACACAGACAGCATGTGACCCAGCCAATTGTGAACGGCCTACGGCTTAGCCTCAGTACACACGAGAAAGGAGCAGAAGTCGACCATTTGGGTGTATTCCATTATTCAATAAGATCAGAAACAAAAACAGAAATTGCTGGAAAAGCTTAGCATGTGTGGAGAGAGAAACAGAGTTAACACTTCGAGTCCAGCGATTCCATCAGAACTGACAGTAGCAAGGAAACGGTGGTGTTTGTGTTGAAGACAGGGGTCGGGGATGGAATGGGGGAGAGGAGTAAGCATCAATGTGCACATCAACAGCTTCCTCATTTTCCCTTCCCCCACCTCACCCCAGTTCCAAACTTCCAGCTCAGCACCATCCCCATGACTTGTCTTAACTGCCTATCTTCTTTTCCACCTATCCACTCCACCCTCCTCCCTGAGCTATACCTTCATCCCCTCCCCCACTCACCTATTGTACTCTGTGCTACTTTCTCCCCACCCCTACCCTCCTCTAGCTTATCTCTCCACACTTCAGGCTCTCTGTCTGTATTCCTGATGAAGGTCTTTTGCCCGAAACGTCGATTTTCCTGCTCCTCGGATGCTGCCTGACCTGCTGTGCTTTTCCAGCACCACTCTAATCTAGACTCTGGTTTCCAGCATCTGCAGTCCTTGTTTTTACCGAGAGGAGTAAGTGGGCAGGCGAAAACAGAGCCCAGGGAGACAAAAACACAGTTCTGTCCAGGAAAAGACACTGAGCTTCCAGGTGCCTGCTCCTCAAACACCCCACCCAGTCCCCTGGCCAACGTCTCTGTCTCGGGCTTGCTGCAGTGCTCCAGTGAAGTAAGCTGGAAGAGCAGCACCTCATGTTCCACTCAGGGACCCTGCAGCCTCCCCGACTCAATATCAAATTCAACAACCTTAGGGACTGAGGAATCTCTTTTGCCCATCACCACAGCTAAGGCCCTGCGATCACATAGACTGCTTTCGGCACAGCCAACCCATTCTTATTCACTCATTGTCCTTATTATTAGCTTTTCTCTTTCCACGGCTAGCTATTAACAATCCCTTTGCCCACCTAAATGCCTTTCTGTCTCTTTGGGCTCTGTCTCCTGATTCCTTGCCCTCCCCCACCCCCAAAAATGTCCTGTCATCAACATAAATATTACCTTTTCCTAGCTACTATCGGGTCTGAAGAAGGATCACCACACTTGAAATGTTAACTCTCTCTCCACAGATGCTGCCAGACCTACAGAGTTTCTCCAACAATTTCAGTTTCTGTTTCCGGAGCTTAGGAACTGACCCACAGTGACCCCCAGCCCATCCAGCCTTTCCTCAGAAAATTACGCACCCACCCACTACCTCCCTGTCCCCTCCCAGGTTCTGAGAATCCTTAAATGTGGAGGGACTGTTTGTCCCTGATTGGAACATCCAGGTACAGGGGTCTCGGATAGGAGGCCGCACATTGGGAAATGAGATCTCAGAAAAAGGGGCTGCATATTTCAGACAGAGATGCGGAGGAGTTTATTTCCTCAGCAGTGAGTAGATCTGTGGAATTCTTTACCACGGAGGGCTGTCGAGACTGGGTCATTCAATATATTCAAGGCTGAGAGAGACAGGTTTTTAATCAGGAAGGAAATAACGAGGTTATGGGGAAAAGGCAGGAAGGTGGAGTTGAGGATAACCAGGTCAGCCACGGCCTCAGTGAATGGCGGAGCAGACTCGATGGGCAGAACAGCCTATTTCTGCTGCTATATCTTGTGATGTTATGAAGAGAACTTTCTTTGTACAGAGGGTCTGTAATTTTTTTGAAACCTTCTACCCCGATAGCTGGGGTAAGATAGGTTTTTGGGGCACAAGGTGATAGAGATGGGGGCAGGGAAGTGGAGTTGGTCGAGCAGGGGGGTGGCATGGTGGCTCAGTGGTTGGCACCACTGCCTCACAGCGCGAGGGACCCAGGTTCGATTCCAGCCTCGGGCAACTGTCTGTGTGGAGTTTGCACGCTCCTCCCGTGTCTGCGTGGGTTTCCTCCGGACACTTCAGTTTCCTCCCACAATCCAAAGACGTGTAGGTTAGTGTTCCCATAGTGTTCAGGGATGTGTAGGTTAGGTGAATTAGTCAGGGGTAAATGTAGAGTAATAGGGTAGGGGGAATGGACTTGGGTGAGTGACTCTTTGGAGGGTGGGTGTGGACTTGTTGGGCTGGAGGGCCTGTTTCTACACTATAGGGATTCTATGATTCTATCTTATGGAATGGTGGGGCAGTCTCAAGAGGCCAAATGGCCTAGTCCAGCCCCTATTTCTCAAATTGCCTCTGGTGGAGGACAGGTCAGTCACCAGGGAAACAAAAATTTAGACGATTCACAAAATAA